>NW_005871532.1:429673-431198 GCF_000147115.1 Myotis lucifugus
GCTCTGGAAGAAAACTGAATCCAATAGAAAAGGCAGCGCCCGGGTCCTGTGGGCTGAGCATGTCTCCAGCAGCTGAGCACGAGGACAGGGGCCAGGAGCGAGGTGGCTGTCATGGACGAGAAGCAGACAGCCTGGTGGGCTTCTCCCGCCTGTGCTCTAGGTCCCGTTCCTCAGCCATCACAGCTCCCCGACTGCCTGGAAGAGTGTTCCCATCCATCCCCCTCTCCCAGCTGCTTTGGGACGCATCAAACTTCGTTTCCAGGGGAAACACAACTGGAGTGAATTGCCCCCCCACGCTGTCCAGCTGGCCGGGGCTGTGACTAGAGCTCCATCCTCCGCTCACTGGGGAGCCTGTGAGTGGCTGGACTTGGGGAGCACCCTGGGGCTGCAGCCGGGACGGGGGGGGGGCACCTGCTTACCAGAATGGTGGTGACGACCAGGGTGGTGTTGAAGAGACTGTTGGATGTGTTGGAGGCGTAGAGGCCGCTGTCCATGCTGAGACCGTCTGCCACGTGCCACTGGCCAATCTGAGGAGACCAAGGAGAAAGGGCTGGGGAAAAAGGGCGGGAGGGGGGCTGGCAGCTGGAGCCCAGGCCTGCGGGTGAAGGAGCCAAGAGGGTGGGGCCCTCACCCCAGGTAAGCCACAGAAGCGGGGAGATGCGGCCTGGCCTGCACAGCCAAGGGGCTAACCTGGGATAATTTCTATGTGTTGGGGGTCAGAAAAGGGTGAAGAGACCTGAGGGAGGAAGGGAAGAAAGGGGCACAGGCTCAGGAGTGCTGGGAGAATAAACGAAAAAATAAGTCAGGAATGGCATGTAGCGCAGGGACATTCTCTCACACAAAAGGGAGTGGAACATGCGGGTTTGCAGGTCTGGAGGCAGGAGTGAGCCACACAGCCTTTGCTCCCTCCACCTGCAGGAGCTCGGCTTCTCTGAGTGAGAGTCGGGGGGGGGGAGAGCTGGGACCCCCAGGCCTTTAATGTTTGCTGAGGGGCTCGATGAATGAAGGACCCAGAGGAAGGAAGACGGGGTTCCAGTCCTGGTCGGTTCCTCTGCCAGACGTGAGAACTGAGACAGTGACTGAAATCTTTCCGAGTCTCCCTCTCTGTCTATAGATGGAGATGCATGTTTTCTCTGTCCTCCTCTCGAGCCCCCGCGTCCTGGAGGCGCCACTTTGCTGCATGTTATTCAGCAGCCCCAGGAGCGCGGGTTGCAGCTGTGCAGCCTCAGAGAAGCTGCTGCACCTCTCTGAGCACGCTTCCTCGCCTGCCACTGGGCCTAATGAGAGAAACTTTACTGGGTGGTGGTGACATTGTATTTAACCTAACATTAATAAATGCAATTTTCTTTTTTCTTCCCCCTCGTGTGTGTGTTTGTGTGTGTTTGTGTGTGTGTTTGTGTGCTTGTGTGTGTCTGTGTGTGTATGTTTGTGTGTGTTTGTGTGTCTCTGTTTGCGTGTATGTCTGTGTGTGTCTCTGTGTGTTTGTGTGTCTCTCTGTGTATGTTTGTGTGTGTATGTGTGTGTT
>NW_005871532.1:433690-436762 GCF_000147115.1 Myotis lucifugus
CCCCGCCAGCATGCTTCACCTCCCAACTGCCCCTCTTGCTGGCATGGTAGCTCCTAACTGACCCCCCGCCACACACACACCAGCCTGATTGCCCCTATCCGCCTCTGCCTTGGCCCCACCACCATGTCTTTGTCTGGAAGGTCTCCCGGAAGGTCTCCTGGTCTAATTAGCATATTACCCTTTTATTAGTATAGATTCATTAATTATTGTATTATTTTCCATAGAAACAACTGTAAACCTATTTGTGCCCACTCTGTATAATGGGCTCTCGCTCCCAGGCATTCAGGCTCCGGCACAGCCTGGGCCACCCACGCTCACACAGGCTCCATGCGGGAGGCAGGAAGTTTATTCATACAAATCGCATTGCCACTCTGCTTTATTGGTGGGGACAGGGAAGCCCACATATGTTAATACTTTCCCCTAATAACAGAGCTGGTAAATGGAAAAGAAAGGATTCAGAACAAGGCCAGGTGCTGCTTAAGGGGAATCACAATATTCACGGCAAACGTGTCCTCCCTCTCACTCCTGACTCTCACGCTCTTAGAGGAGCCTCTGGTGATAGGAGTGCTTAATCAGGTATGAAAACGTAGGTAAATATAACAGATATGGAATATGTTTGCACCAGCACAGCAAGTACCATTTATCCCACATACCCAACAGATACAGACTCCATATAAATTACAATAATCTTTCTCCTTAAATCATACAATTTTGGAGATTTAAATTGTGTATTTGAAACCATTATTTCAAAAGACTTTTGTAGGAAATTATAATTTCCACTGTCTTCTCACAAGCATAAGCGTCTGTAACTGCATCCGCAGTGTGTCCTCACGAGGCCAGCGCTATTGGTGCCGGATGTGTGCGGGGAGCAGCCATGCCTTCATTTCTGCACTTTTTTGCGTTAATTGGCCCACTTTCCATCGAGTCTATCTTTCACTGTGAACTGCCACTGCTCACTGCTGTCAGAAAAGACATCTCCCATGGCCCTGCCTCCCAACAGCTGTGTGTAGGGCCCTGGGGCAGCAACTAAGGTACCAAGGAAAACACAGGCTCTAGTGCAGTGATGGCGAACCTATGACACACGTTTCAGAGGTGGCACGTGAACTCATTTTTTGGTTGATTTTTCTTTGTTAAATGGCATTTAAATATATAAAATAAATATCAAAAATATAAGTCCTTGTTTTACTATGGTTGCAAATATCAAAAAATTTCTATATATGACACCGCACCAGAGTTAAGTTATGGTTTTTCAAAATGCTGACACACCGAGCTCAAAAGGTTCGCCATCACTGCTCTAGTGCAAGCATGTCAAACTTGCAGCCCGCGGGCCACATGCGACCCACAACGAATATTTTTGCAGCCCAGCCAATATAACAGTATGTAAGAAACGTCTTAATAAAAATTTCGTAACTTAGTTTTTATAATATCCTGTTACACATAATTATTAATAATGAACTACAACATTCGCTAATGACTGATTACTATAATCGTGTTGCATTCATTTCCCTTACGTGCCTTATACGCAGGCGCACCATTTCTCTCCACTAATACCAGCAGCGAATATTTTTAGTAGCCGATGGCCACGTCATTAGTCTTGGACTGACTTGTTTGGTGTGTGCAACAGGAAATATTTCGCTTTTGGAGAACAAGAAAAATAAGCTTATTTGCGTTACGCTTATTAATTTGTGCAGTTATTCAGTGTCTGGTAAGTTAATGTTCAAGAAAAAACATTAATTTTTATTAAAATGTTCTATTATGTTATGCTAACAATGACTCATTTATTTCAGCCCTTTGTATTCAGCATGTCTCTATAGAAATAAACCTACGTTTCTATGAAAATTGAAGCTTTTGTTTTTTTGCGGCCACATGAACTTAAACCTTGTTTATTTGGCCTTTGAGTTTGACATGCTTGCTCTAGTGAATGGCTATAGGCTACTCACAGTTACTATTGTACCACTGTATGAGTGTCAGGCCCGCATTAGGTCTGCGGTGTGACCCTGGTCACCTTGAGCAACACACCTGTGGGCATGCTTATCCCTGGGCCGAGGCCAGAGAGGTCCTCGCTGCTCCCTGAGAGCCGCTGTTAGCAGCCTGGAGTCTAGGGGCCGGATTAGCATCTAGCACCGTGACCACAGGGCTGGGCGGCCTGAGAAACCCTCTACCCTTCCCTGGCCCCCCGCGAGCCCACATTCCCAATGGACTTCTGGGACTGGAGCCCACGATGGCCTCTCTGTGTCCTGTTCTCTACACCGCAGCAAGCAGTCCTCCCTCACATCGCCAACATGCCCCCTGAGTCCCTGCTAAACCCCTTTCTCATTTAGGTTTAAGGATGGAGACCCAAATCCCTACACCAGCCGCCAGGCCCTAGGAAGCCTGCCTGCTGCTCACTCTCCACATCTGGATATTCTCCAGCTTTATCTGTGCTTGAACCCCAGCTCTGTGTTCCTGCGGGTTCATGTGCAGCCTTCCCTGCCTACAGCTCTCCCTGCTGCCCGCCCCGCCCCAGCCCTCTCGGCTGACCCAAGCTGCCTGTCTGTCTCAGGAAACAGTTTTCTGGGAGCACAGCCACGGCTGTTCCCGTTCGTTCATCCTGTGCAGGCGTTCGTTCATCCTGTGCTGTCTGCGCCTGCGTTGTCTGCACCAGGAGAGCTGCGGAGTCTCGCTATCCACCATCAGGACCTTTACAGACGTTCACAAACCCTGACTGGTTGAGTTCTGCTAATCCTCAGGCCTCAGTTTAAAACCACTCCCTCCAGGAAGCCCTTCCTTCACCTCCCAAAGTCAAATTCTCCCAGAGACCTACTCTTTGCCCTCAGGGCACTGATCTCAAGCTCACATTCATGAAGGACGCCATTCCTTCCTCGCTCCCGTCTTCATTGCTAAGCTGCTGAGAGGAGCCCTCCGCTGTGCTGTGGCTTGGCCTGGAGCCCACACTGTCTCTCTCACAACTTGTCTCTCTCCAAGGCTCTCTCCTCTCCCCAGAAAAACACTCAAGGGGGGGGCATATTTGCACCCTTGTGTTTTCTCCCCCAGGGTCGCGAAAAGGGAAATCTCTTTTTTTATAAAACCCCT
>NW_005871532.1:436862-451402 GCF_000147115.1 Myotis lucifugus
GAGGAGCAATATACAGATTTAATGCAATCTCCATACAAATTCCAATGTCATTTTGTAAAGAAATGGAACAAGAAATCGATCAGATTTTTATGGAACCCCAATAGCCAAAGCAATCCTGAGCAAATAGGACAACGCTGGAGGTATCACACTACCTGACTTCAAATTATACTACAGAGCTATGATGATCAAAACAGCATGGCATTGTCAGAGAAACAGACACACAGATCAATGGAACAGAATAGAGAGCCCAGCTATAAAACCACATGCATACAGACAGATAATTTTTAACAAAGAAGCTAGAAACACACAATACAGTAAAGATAGTCTCTTCAATAAATGGTGCTGGTAAAACTGAAAAGCCACATGCAAATGAATGAAACTGGATTACAGTTATTCCCCATGTGCAAAAATTAATTCAAAATGGATCAAAGACCTAAATATAAGACCTGAAACAATAAATGACATAGAAGAAAATAAGTTACATAGGTACCAATCTTATGGACTTTGGTCATAGAGAACATTTTATGAACTTGACCCCAAAGGCAAGGGAAGTAAAGGCAAAAATAAATGAATGGAACTATATCAAACTAAAAAGCTTCTGCACAGCAAAAGAAACTGACAACAAAACAAAGAGGCAGCCAATCAAATGGGAGATGATATTTGCAAAAGTAGCTGACAAAGGTTTAATTTCCAAAATATACAAAGAACTAGGAAAACTCAAACAAATAACCCAATCAAAAGGTGGCCAGAGGACCCGAAAATACACCTCTCCCAAGAAGACATACAAACCAATAGTTATATGAAGAGATGTTCAACCTCACTGGCAAAACAAATGCAAATCAAAACTACTATGAGTTACCACCTTACATCAGTTAGAGTGGCCATTATCAACAGGACAAGCAACAACAAGTTTTGGAGAGGTTGTGGAGAAAAGGGGACCCTCATTCACTGCTGGGGGGGAATGTAGGCTGGTACAGCCACTATGGAAAGCAGGCTGGCGATTCCTCAAAAAATTGAGACTAGAGCCACCATACAACCCAGTAAGCCTTCTCCTGGGTATACACCCAAGAACCTCAAAATCATGTATTCACAAAGATATATTCACCCCATGTTCATTGCAGCATTATTCATGGTGGCCAAGACATGGAAACAACCAAAGTGTCCACAACAGAGGACTAGATCTGGACATGTGTATGGACCACACTAGAAGATGTGGTCCATACACATGGAATACTACTCAGCAAGAAGAAATGATGAAATACTGCCATTTGCAACAACATGGATGGAGAAGACTATGCTAAGTGAAATAAGTCCATCAGAAAAAGCTAAGAACCATATGATTTCACTCATATGTGGGATATAAAGCTAAAACTCATGAACACAAACAGTAGTGAGGTGGTTGCCAGAGGGAAGGGGGTGGGGAGAGAAGAGGATCCTAATACAAGGTGACAGATTTGACTTTGGGTGGTGGGCAATGTACAGATCTTGTAACATAGAAACCTCACCTGAAACCTATATGTTCATGTTGACCAATGTCACCCCAATCAATTTAAAAAATATCCTATATAATAAAAGGTTAATACACAAATAGACCAAATGGTGGAACAACCGAACAACTGGTCGCTATGACTTGTGCTGACCACCAGGGGGCGTGTGTGGACATGGCAGATGTTGGCCATGGCAGGATGGTGGAGCAGGTGAACAGGGGCGCCAGACCAAGGTGGGGCGCTGGTCACTGTCATTGGGGTGAACCTCTGGTGGTTACTGAAAATTCTTTGCTCCCACACGCCACAGTCCCATCTGGCTCTCGTACCTGCTGCTCCCCCCCCCCCCCCCCGCCGGTCCTGATGGCTCTGCGCTGTCAGTGGGTGCAAGTGGCGGCTGCCAGCCCCAATCACCCCTGAGGGCTTCTCCACCTCCGCCTGCTCCTGAGGGGCAATCAGGGCAGCAGCTGCCACACCCACTGATGGTGCCGGCTCTGCTCACACCCGCTGCTGGTGCCGGCCCCAATCACCCCATGGTATCATCCAGTGTGAGTGGGGCTGGCGCTGTCAGTGGGTGCAAGCGGCGACAGTGGGAGGGAGGCTTCCAGCAGAGAGGGGACTGGGGGCTGCATAAGGAGGGGCTGGGCAGGGGCACAGAGGATGGGTCGAGACCCACCCCTGTGCCCACTGCAGCCTCACAGCCCACAGTTCCTTTCAAGGTGCACGAATTCGTGTGCTGGGCCCCTAGTAAATAAATAAAGCCCTGAGGGATTTCTTCACATTCTTGCCTGCATCAGTGGGTGCACATGCTCAATAACATTTAATACTTTATGTATATTTAGTGATTGCTCTTCACACTCGGCCTGTCAGGATCCAGCTTCTTCTCCAGAGACTGACTGAACTCCACGCCAGGTCAGTCCTGCTGCAGTCAGTTTGCAAACATCATTGATCACCTTTGCATGCTGGGCACTCAGCCACGTGGTTTGCTTGCATAGGTTTCCCTGATTCTGCAAATGACAGCACTGTTATTATTTCCACCTGAGAAATGTAGGCACTTCAGGCAAGTTTTTGTTGATCGAATGAATGAATGAACGAATGAGTAAAATTCAGACTCAAATATGTTAAGCCCTTGGTCGGCAAACTGCGGCTTGCGAGCCACATGCGGCTCTTTGGCCCCTTGAGTGCGGCTCTTCCTAAGCCTTAGGAGTACCCTAATTAAGTTAATAACAATGTACCTACCTATATAGTTTAAGTTTAAAAAATTTGGCTCTCAAAAGAAATTTCAATCGTTGTACTGTTGATATTTGGCTCTGTTGACTAATGAGTTTGCCGACCACTGTGTTAAGCAACTTCCTGAGGGTCACAGTTAATAGGGGATTGGAGCTGGATTTGAACTCAAGATCCATTCACTACTACACCGTCTGGTTGAGTTTAGGGCAGCTGTGGGCTACTCCAGCCTGGGCCTCCTATATCTCTCTGGTCACAGTGAACTTAATTGCTGGAGAATGCAGTCCTGGAGGGAGTCAGCGACCAGCACCTACAGAGCGCTCCCGACCAGGGCTGGGGGTGGCACAGGGGCTTAGCAAAGGGCGTGCAGGGCCCCAGGTGTTCTTCCCTCCTTTGCCAGGCGTAAGCTGCGTGACCTTGAGTACGTCACAACCTCTCTGAATCTTTCTTGTCTGTAAAATGGAATGAATGAGGCTGCCTGCTAATAGTATGACATTGCTGTTGACAATGAACTGAGATGATGTGTGTGAAGAACATGAAGTGACTCCATCAAAAAAGCGAATCCTCTGTCTTGACATCTGGGTGAACCAGAGCCTGGACCCCTCTCCTCCCCCAGGTGAGCTCTGGGCTGGTCACCGGACTCTGATTAATTCTCTTTCTGGGGCACCCTCCCGCCATGTTTCTCTTACTGCAGCCTGCACCAGAGCCCCTGTGGCCATCCACACTCCTCACTGCCTTTAGCTGTAAAACAGAGGCGGGGGTCGGGGGGGGGGCGTACAGTGATCCAGACTGCTTTCCCCAAGTGAGTTTCCTATTGAATTAGTCAATGTGTGAGCATCATCAATGGACACAGACAGTAGGGGGGTGAGGGCATGTGCTGGGGGGTGGGAGCGGCTGGAGAGAGGTCAATGGGGGGAAAAGGAGACGTATATAATACTTTAAACAATAAAGAATTTAAATTAAAAAAATAAAAAAATTCTTCAAGGTGACAGCTGGGCTGGTCTAACACGTTCTTTGGCCTCCTGGCTCCTTTGGCATTTGGAGCCACTTTGCATACACAGCCCGTTCACGAGCAATGACAAGCCACACCTGGCACGAGGGCGAGAGATGGCAGTGCTATGGTCTGGTGGGTGGGCAGGCAGCTGAGAGAGCCGGGAGGTGTGGCTTCAGGTCCCACTGGCACTTGTATGGCCTCTGGAACGTCCGTTTTGCTGCCTGCAGGATAAGAGCGGTTTTCCTCGCTTTTCCCTTACACACAGAGGTGGCAAATGTTTCCAGTGGTCGGCAAACTGCGGCTCGCGAGCCACATGAGGCTCTTTGGCCCCTTGAGTGTGGCTCTTTCACAAAATACCAACTTCTGCGCATGAGCCACAAAGTTTCAATTGCACTGTACGTGCGCCCCTGCACGTGGTATTTTGTGGAAGAGCCACACTCAAGGGGCCAAAGAGCAGCATGTGGCTCTCGAGCCGCAGTTTGCCGACCATGGGCCTAGTCGAATGCAAGCTCTTAATTCCAGACCCTCGCTTGCAAGGACCATCTAAAGTTGGACAAACAATAACTCGTGCGTCTTTTTTTCTTTCTTTCTTTCTTTTATTTTTTACCTCAGATTCAGGTTCAAAGTTGAAGTTCGCATTAGGAAGGATGCACAGACTACGTTAGTGTTTCCTTGAGCACAGACGTCTGAGTGACGGTTGGCATAAAGCACTGTGGCTAGCAACCCCAGGCCTGAACCGAGAGGAGTAGGTTTCAGAGTCAGCAGCCCAGGCGTGCACCGCGATATAAGACTCGCTAAGAAGGCCTGTAATGGGAGCCTCCCTGGTGATCACCCCGGGCAGGAAGGAATACATGTTTATTGAATTTACACCTAATGTCTCCAATTGTGAAAGTTTAGTTTATGTGGAAGACTGGGGCATGAGTAAGGGCCCAACTTAGTGCTTGAGGGGCTGATTTGGGAACAAAGGGAGTTGCCGATGTTGGTTAAAGACCTCGTTCTCTTAGTCAAAATATTCCCTTCTCACCACATTTGCACGTACACACAGAACGCTGTGGAAATCCTGGGTCAGAGGACGACTCTGGCCAGCGCGAAGGTGAGAGGCCCGAAGGAGCCCACGGGAGACGCCTCATCAAATGACTGATTCCACCCGCGCTCATTAACGTCAGCTCGCGGTGTAGGGCAGTGTGTTGTTCAACTGGGATTGCAGCCCATTCATGGGGTGTGAAACCAATTTAGTGGGTCAAGACCTGCATTTTAAAAATGAAATGTATTCCAAGAGTAGGTCAGAATGCAGTGCACAGAGCAGGTGGCGCTGTCTCTTAGGTTTGGTTTAGTTATGTGGAGGTTGGTGTGTGTGTGTGTCCTAGATTGTACCTAATTGCAGCTCAGCCTCAAAAGTATGAACATGCCTGGCATAAGGACTTGGACCCCTTCCCTGTCACGACTCTATCAGCAGCCCCTAGCAGAGTACCTCTAGAACATCCCTGATGCTAAATAAATACATTTTGGAGTCAATTGACACCTAGTCGCACCTTCAGAGTTGTAACTAAAGGACAAACCACAAGAAAATTTCACAGGATAATACTTTGGAACAGAAACTGAAGGAAATGCCTTACATTTGTTCTCTCGTTTACTCTTCCCAACCCCCTTGCAAGGAGGCCATGGCTGTCATCCCATTTCAGGTGGCAAAACTGAGGCTCGGAAGATTGGATTTTGTGCCCAAAGTTCCACAGTAGGTGCAGATCCACACACAGGCAGGCCCACTGTGCTGTGCTGCCCCAAATACTGTCATTTCTTGGACTGTGGAGATTAGTTCAACAGTTAGTAAGTAGTTGAGCTGTTACTGCTTAGCCATCGGCATTTGCCGTAAGTGACCCTGCTTGAGAGTCCACATTCCTGAAGTCAGCTTTGCTCTTCCTCTGTCTGTGATGTGACATGTATTTATGAGGATATTACGTAAAGTTCGAGGAAGGGGGCCATGGGCTGCAGTGGGTTCGAGCTTCTGGACCCAGCTCTGCCGCCAGCCAGCTAAGCCCCAGGCAGCCTCGCCATCTCCCCTCCAGCCGGAGGCACAGTCACCCAGCAAGCGTTGTCCAGAAGGGCGCCATCTTGGAGGCTCTTCCCAGGCCCTCTGCTTCGGTCAAGTCTGCCTCACAGGGACCCGTGCGCACAGTGCCTGGAACTTCCCCGGGGAGCATTCGTCTCACCTGCAACCTCATAACTATTCAGGTATCATTTGTTTCAAACTGCACCCCCCCTCCCGCCGCCCACTATACTAGTACAGCATTTGATACTGATGAGACGCTGTCTTGTTCCCATGATATCCCCAGGCCTAGATGGCATTGGCCCTGTCATAGTGATGGCATCAGGGCGGTGCCAGGCTTATGGCAGGTGCTCCATACATATCTGCTGACTTGGATTATGAGATTCCTTTAAGCAAGTCACTTTTTTTTTTTTTTTAGGATTCAGTCACCTTAGCTATAAAGGAAGGGTACATCCCCTTTCAGCTCAAACATGAATTCCTAAAAATGCCTGGAAGTTTACAATGTCTTAGAGACACTAGGAGAGACTAGCAGAGGTCAGCCTGGGAGGGGCATAGAGGCCGCAGACAGGTGGCTGCAGGGCCAGGTTGGAGGCACTGAACACGCAGCCCAGACACGGAGCTGAAACATGGGGCGTCCCTGTAGGGCTCCTCCCATCCGTCACGAACTGCTCTCTGGAGCCCGTGGCCGAGGCCCAGCACACTCCCACTGGAGAGCCCAGTCTTGGTGCGAACACTGTGTTTGGTTAATGTGGACATAAGTCTGACGGTACGAACGCATTGCAGGCTTCTTAATTGCACCCAAACATTTACAAACGCAGGGCAGTTTCCATGCCTTTCTGCTCAATATTTCTGCTCAGAAATGTTGCGTGTTATGCCAGGCGCCACTCTGTAAGTGCAGTCCACAAACTGGCGTGGGTTCCGAGGACACGGGGACACTAAGTAGACCAGGCAAAGGAAGGTGTGGGCAGGGGAGCAGAGCCAGGGCAGGGGCTGAGCTTCACTCCCTCCGCCTCAGCGGGAACCTGCCTTCTGCCACCTCCAGCTTTCACTGCGCATGTCTAGGAAGTGCCATAGCATGGCTTTGGGGGTTACAGAGAGAGAATGGAGAGTAGACCCTTGTGCAAACATGGGTCCACAAAAAAGGAGGACAATTGTACTCTGCTTGAATGTGTGGCTTTTGCCAAGATGCCTCCAGACTTCTCGCCCAACCCCCAGCCTCTGGGATGAAAAGTGGGACTTGGTCTGGCCTCCCCACACCCATTGCCAGAGAGAGCAGCCTGCAGAGCTGTCCCGGGTGCTCTACTGACAGGTGAGCAGCCAGGGCAGGGCTGACCCTCACTCCACCCCAGCGACGCTCGCCGGCCTTAACGGACTCTCCACCGAGCTGGGGTTTCAGGAGTTAGTCCCGAGTAGGGCAGTAAAGAGGCTCAGGCCACCTTTCTTTTTGGACAGAAGTGCTGACTTTAATAATTTCTTCTACCCACATCTCAGCTCCCTCTTTTTTCTCCTTTGGTCAGAAATCTCCCAGGCTCTTCCTCTTGAGGGGGTGGGAGACGGAGCTGGAGCGAGTGCAGGGGGCGCCCTAAGCACGAGCCATCCATCATTTCCAGGATGAAGACGTTGCTGTTTCAGATGCTAAGGAGAAAGTTCACCAGAGAGCTCGAGTTTTCATCTGACAAGAAAAGTACTGCCAACCAAGAGGACGCACTGGGCCAGAGAGCGCCGGCTCCGCTGGCTCAGCTCGCCGGGGAGGAGCTTTTGGACAGAGTTGCATGAATGATGCCACTTGAAGCTCTGAGCAGCAGACGCCAGTTGAACAAATGGCTCTGGGGAAGCACCTGGGCTGAAGGGAGTTGGAGGCAGGCAAGATGCCCAGCAGCCCGTGGGGCAGCCCAGACAGCCCTCTGCTGCCCCTGGACGCATGCTGGCGGCAGGTGGAGGTGGCGTGTGCTGGGCCTCACTGCGCTCTAGGAAACTGGGAACTTTCCTGCTGGGTCAGCACCCTGGTCTGAGCAGTGACTCGTCAGGCATGGCTGGGTGGGCTGCAGACACTCCCAGGAGTGGCCGTGACCGCTGGACACTCCCAGGAGTGGCCGTGACCGCTGGTCTCGTCTGCACACCCACCCAGAGCCACTGCAAAGTGCAACTGTGCCGCTGTCAAGTTAGGGTGTGGAGGGAGGACAGAGGTCAGGCCTGGAGGAGGGGGAGGGACCCATCTGGGCGTCTGGCCTCTGGTCTCCTGCAGGCGCTGGCATGGCAGCAGGAGGGTGTGAGCAGGCACTCAGCCCTGTGCGGCCTCTGCCCTGCCCAGAGCCCAGGGACCCCCGGAGCGCTGCGCACAGACAGAGAGACACCCACAGGCAGCTCCAGGGGAGACGCCACACAACAGGCTGCGCAGGAGAACCCTGAGGGCACGGCTACCGTATATTCATTTTCTCCTCCCAAAGGTTAGGTGACAGGAAGCAGAGTGGCTGCAGCCACCGCTTAGGAACAGGCGCTGGGAGCTGGGAGGCTGGGCCTTGGCCTGCGTCTGCCCAGAACATGCCTCCTCCGCCCAGCCCCTCGGCTACTGGGCTTCCTCTCCCCGGGCTGCCCGCCCTCACTCCGGCCTTGGGCCTATGGCCTGCTCCGCGTCATGGGGCTGAGCTATGACTGCTTCATGGGCTGAGTTCGCCCAGCCTGTTCCAGCGCTCCAGGCCTGAGTTGCCGGAAAGACGCAAGAAGGAGTCCTTCGGCGCTGGCATACGTCCCGGGAGCGTGGGCAGGCGCAGGTACAGGGCAGGACAGACCTTTAAAACCCAGCACACCTAAGCCCCTCCTCTGCCCTAAGCAGCTACAGTGAAATGCAAGCAGCTACGATTGTTTGCAGGCTGTGTGTGCATCAGCTGCTAGAGCCGGTGACTCTTCCATCGAAGCTCTTAGGCAGCTGGACCCTGTGCTGGGGGAGACAGGACCAGGGAGGGCAAGAGACAGCCTCACGTGGGACCTCTGCTCTGACTGTCCTCCTGCAGGGCCAGCGAGCACAGGCTCTCACAGGAGGAGAGACTCAATAGACTTTTAATTAATGGAGGAGCATTGCTTCTGGAGAAAGGAAGGAAGTGTTAAGGGGAAAATGAATCCATGATTTGAGGGGCCTTCCCCTCTAATTTCAGATCCCAGTAGTCCGTGGGGGGCATGTGAAATCCCCATTGATCTTTAGGACAAAGCCAGGGCCCAGGCCTGGGGTCCTGCAGCCTGCAGTCCCTATGCCTCTGATCTGAGAATCTACCATAGTCTCTGCTCTGCTGTCAGCTCTCTGCACCCTCAGGACAACCCCCTCCCCTGGCTCCTTAATTAAGAGAAATGCATGTGTCTTCTCAATGTCCTTCCAAGCAGCCCCTCAACAACCTCCCTCCCCTCCCCGCCCAAGAACCTGCCACCTCAGCATTTCCCCCTTAAAGCCAAGCCCCTGCCATGGTTCTCAGGGGAAGGGGCGCACCCAGCAGCTCCCCACGCACCCACCTCGCCAGGTCTGCCCTCCTGCGCGCTGAGCCAGGTCTGCAAAAACAGCTCAAAGGGTCTGCATATTCATGGTGAACTCCTTTCACAAACTGAAAATGTATGAGGCAAACTAAGAAAAGAATCCCATTTACAACTGCATGAAAAATAGATACCTAGGAATAAATCTAACCGATGAGGTAAAAGACTTGTAACTTGGAAAGTGTAAGACATTGAAGAAAGAATCTGGACATGCAAATAAATGGAAGCACATATCAGCCTATGGATAGAAAGAATTAACACCATTAAAAGCAATCTATAGCTTCAATGCAATTCCTATAAAAAACAACAATGGTGTTTCCCACAGAACTAGAAGAAATAATCCAAAAATTTTATGAAACCACAAAAGACCCCAAATAGTCACAACTATCTTGAGAAAGAAGAATAAAGTTGGAAGGATCACAATACCGGATATCAAACTATACCACAAGGCTTTGGTAATCAAACAGTCTGGTCCTGATATAAAAAGAGGCACAGATCAATGCAACAGCATAGAAAGCCCAGCGCAGCCTCTACCTGACAGGGTGCTGTTGGGGTTCCCAGCTGCTCTTTGCTTCCTTTGTGAAGTGAGGGAAGGTATCTGGAGCTGGGACCAGGAGGGAGCCCACCAGCACACCCGCGACAACTGCTAAGCGAGGAACAGAGGTTTCCTGTGTCCCCTCCCAGCCGGAGGGCAGGCCAGCAGGCAGGGCCTTCGCCCCTGGGAAGGGCCCACATGGTATGGGGCTCCGTCTGGGAGGGTGGAGGAAGTGTAAAGAGAGGCAGGCTGGCCACTAGCAGCGATGGGGGGTGTGCACTTGAGGAACGGAGCTGGACTCCCTGGAGCTTCCTGAAGACGCAGGTGCCCGAGGTCTTGGTTTGCAGGGTCTCACACGAACCTCCCCTCATCTGGCTGAGCCGCACTCAGGTCGTTCCAGGAGACCAGTCCCTGGCAAGCTGAGTCGCCAGCTTTGGAAATGAAATATGGCTCGTTCACAGCGCTTTTTCCTCTGCCACGTGGCTGGCTCTGCCAACCTCTCCCTCTCCGCAGGAATGGACTTACACGATCAGAGCTCCAAGGAAGAGGCAACTCGGGCTGGCTCCTGTGAGGAGCTCATGTGCACTACCCTGTGCATTGCAGCAGGGGGCAAGGGCAGGCATTCATCGACTCCAAGGCCCAGAGTTTAGAAGGAATAAAAAATGTGGAGCCTAATTCCGGGAACAAGTTAATGTGGTTAACGGAAATCTAGTGTCAGGTGGGGAAGGGGGTTGTCCCTCAGTCGTCTCAGTTCTGTGCCATGTAGCTCCGCTGGGAGTGTGGCCCCTAGGTAGGCCTCCTGCTTTAACGGAGGCACCGTGGTGAGAGGCTTGCAGGCCGTGGCATTGGGGACGGGACGCAGGCTGGCTGCGATGCTTGCCTTTCCCTCCTGAGCTCCTGAGGGGATCAGGACTCATGTCTCTTGCATTCCCAGCCCTTGGCACAGGGTTGGCACTCAAAACGCCTATGCTAGGTTCCAGGAAGGAAGGAAGGAAGGAAAATCAAACTCCTTCAAGTGATTGAAGAGCTGGTGAAACCAGCACGCGGGACACTCGGCTGCTTGGCAGGGCGGGGTTGGGGCAGATGTGACGCAGGCAGTGAGACTGGAACGCGCTGGAGGATGGGCCCAGGGGAGGCTGCGGCTGTTCCCTCCCTTGGGCAGCTGAGGAGGACAGTCCTGCATGTGTTGGAGAGTTAGACGAGCGGCCTCGAGGGTCCCCGCAAGATGGAGAGAATAGCTTTTATGCATGGCTGATAGAAAGACGATAACTTTTCCACACATCTCCACACCCCTCAGCACAGCGCATCATGTAGGAGACACCAGCACATGTGAGCTCTTCTTAGCCCGTTACCTGCCCAGTCACCGGCAAGCGGAAGAGGGCAGCATGCACAGCCAGTTCCTGTCATCCTGGGTGTTGCCAGGCCCCATGTGGAGCCTACACCTGTACCGCACGGAGAAAGGCAGTTCCCACGCCCGTGTGTACAAAGCGGCCAAGGAAGAGCCGAGATCTGCTTCTGTAGCGGGGATGCCAGACCCCCCTTCCTTCGCCTTCCCTCTCCCCAAAGCTTACTTGGCCCATTAGACCGTTTCAGATCCTCGGATGGAAGATGCGCTCATCTCATCGCAGCCCTGACGGAGTCGCCTGGGGCTGCTCAGAAGCTCGAGCTTTAGACAAAGTTAAACAAAGGAAACGGGCCCTCTGACGCTGGGCTTCTGTTTTCCTCGCCTCCTTCTATGTGATTTCTTCCAAATCAGAAGGGGTGGTGCTGTTCCTATACTGTCCAGGACATCTGGGGGGGGGGGGGAGCACGGGATGGAGACGGGATCTCACACAGGCAGACGCGGAGGACGGAGCTAGAGAAATGGAAACGGTACTACTGCCTTCCACACCCCAATAGGCAGGGGGCTCACCCAGGTTCAGACGTGTCACCCCAGGACGCTAGCATCTCCCCCTAAGGGCTCTGCAGAAGCTCCAGGAGCCCCATGACGGAAAGCCTCCCCAAACCATCAAGCAGTGACTTGCAGATGGTAGAGAGTAACCTGAACCCTGGAGATGATTTTAAAATTGTGATCCTCCCTTAATCGGCCGCCATCAGGGAACCTGGTATTTGGTTCAGAACCTCACCAATCATCACCCAGAGTCCCCGCATGGTACTTTCTAAATAATCAAAACGAGCTCCTATAGTCGGTAGCCCAGACAGGAAGAAAAAGCAAAACAAAATCCCAAAGAGAAGACGCCATGCTAGAGAAAGCCCCACCCAGCAGGTCCCTGGGAGTCAGGGGTCCCCCCTACCCCCGCTGGCCCATGACAAGTGGTGAGGCGGGGCCAGGAGTGGGAGACGCAAGAGCATGGGCTCTGTGTAGGACGAACGAAGCAATTCCAGCTCTGCCCAGAGTCCTGGCTATTCATTTCCTTGGGCCAAGCTCCTTCCCTCCTGAGCCTCAGTCTCCTTACCTGGGAAATAGGTTTATCCCCTGCAAGGCTGTTCACCAGAGCCGCTGTGCTCTGTGCCAAGGCACCGTGCAGTGTTGGGTACACACAGATGCTCAAGAGGCGCCGTTTCCCTGCACCCGGCACCTCTCCTCCCTGCAGTGTCACCGTGGACGGGACTGGGAGAATATCAGAGGCGCTGGCATCCCTCCCACCCAGGGAGGCAAGCACGATGATCATTCCTCAAACCGTCTCTCCCTCCATCGTCACAGGAAAGGACACGTGTGAGGGGCAGGGACGGGGCTGGTGATGGGGGGAGCCCCTGTCCACGCAACCCTCAGAGCAGCCATCGCACTCACCGAGGCTGAGCAGGTGGAGAGCAGCATCCCAACCACCAGGCTGGTGGAAGAAAAGTGGGGGTACCCTTAAGAGGTCACCATCACCCACTGTCTAATCCAATCAGGAGTGTGCATCCAGCGCTGGCCGACGGTCAGAATGCCTCCTCCCTAACGGCGCTCACAGCAGGCCTCTCCGAGGGGGGGAGGCATTCTGTGCAGAGGCTGCTGCTGACCAGCATCTTCTACCAGGCGTGTCCGGCTCGGCGTGGTCAGTGGCCACCTGCATTAATCATCTATCCGGCTCGTGGGTAAGAACATGCAGATTCTTGGAATGTTCCCCATTTTACTAACTAAGAATCATGGGGCCTGGGAGTGTGCATTTAAGGGCAAACACCCCTGGTCATGCTTGTGTACCCGAGGCCTAGCAGCCCCACCTGCACCAACAGTGTGTGCTGCTGGCGGCTGGCGGTGAGTCTGAAAGGCTGACTCCGTGGCCAGAGCCTGAGAACTGCCCTTCTGAGCGGCAGCTGCTGGTGAAGAGGTACTTTGAGCTGCCATTAGAGGGCAGGGTGGGACCAGGGCCATTGTCGATGCTGGATGGAAGGGGAACTGGAGGGGCTCTTCCCACGAGACCAGCAGGAAGCAGGTGGGAGCCAGAGGAGCTTCCCCGTGGAGGTGGGTCCCACAGGTGGGGGGGCTGGGGTGGGGCTTGGCGAAGGCGCTGTCCTCCTAAGATCGCTCTCCACCATGACTAGCTTCACACGCTCATTTCCTGATCATTCTGTTTGTTCCTCTAACACTAACCACTGCCGACTTTATGTTACACTTGCATTTGTTTGTGTATTGTCTGTGCCTAGAATAATGTCCATAAAAGCAGACATTTTGCCATTTTCTGACCTGGGCCTAGAAGGGAGCCAACACGCAGGAGGCCTGTGCTCAGTAGGAACTTACTGAAGGAATGACTGTTTGCTTCACACCCTCCAGCACGGAGCTCAGGGAAAGTCAGCAGCGATTTCCCAGCAGCTGAGGCCCCATGTTCAGGGAGTGCCCTGAGGGCACCACAGGAGGTTAATGGCCCCTTTGTCATCTCAGCCCTCCAGACTGTGATCTCTCTCAGGGCAGGGACCGGCCTTCCCACCTTTCGCTCCCACAGGATCCATAAAGGATGTCAGGAAATGAAGGGGCACCTTGTGAGACTCAGCCTGGTGTCAGGCCTCCTATCACCCGGCCGTCTGGAACGCCAGGAGCGGCAGCAGCTGTGGTTGCTTAACGCTCACACAGCCTGCCCAGAGCGGCGAGGAGTTCCCACGGCCCAGGACTTGGCTCTTCGCTCCGCCTGGGCCTCTCCTTTTGTGTTTTGTGATCTGAGAAGGTGGCCTGGCCTCATGGCCTAGGGTACTCAGTGTCCTCCTGGAAGGAGCTGGATCTGCGGGCCTCCAGACCTGGGCGCAGAGGGGCCGGCGTGAACATGATGGGCCCAGCGCTGGCCCGGGCACCCTCGGGATCACCGTGGGGCCTGACGCATTGCTCCCTCGCCCTGTCCTCGGGCACCGCATCAGTCTCCTGGTGGGTAGAGTCTAAAAATCTACCTTTTCACCAAACTACCAAGGTGACTTTACTGCATGATTGACTATAATGGTTAAGAACCTGGGCTTCAGCGTTAGAGGTTTTTGGGTTCAAAACTAGTTGTCCTTTCTAATTGTTCAAGGCCAAGTCTGTCAGCATTCTCAGTTTCCACCCTTATAAAGTAGGGGCTCATACAGAGAGCCAGCCCTTTGGGGTCCATGAGAAAACACATATGACACATTTATATGACCAATGGTAAGACCTCGGTAGACAAAACCTGCTATGACGATGATGATGAAGAGAGAGATGATGATGATGATGATTATGACGATGACGAAGGTGACGAATCCTCAGCCTCCCTGGGAGGCGCCCGGCAGTGCTGGGTCCCCTGTTAGCTACCC
>NW_005871532.1:452925-454958 GCF_000147115.1 Myotis lucifugus
CTGACAGCATGCCCCGCAAAGGGGACAGAAGGCCATTCTCTTGTCCACCTCTCAGCCACAGGCTTTTGAAGCTACAAACGCGATGACTGGAACCAATTCAGAACCAGCTGGGGCTGGAGGGGAAGAAGGATGCCCCATCCCTAAGGACCTCACAGCTGCTGCCTAAACCAACGCAACACCAAGAGGCCAGCTGGAGTTCAGACCCCCCTGAACCCCTCCTGGCCCTCGGCTGTTCCTAGGGCAGCTTCCTCCCGACCCTGCCCACCCCCCCATCCCCAGTGCAAGTCAGGACAACCTGACTCAAATGCAAAATCCAAGCCGCTCCGCCCAGATGTGATGTCTGCTTCCTGGGCTAGGGACCCACATCCACCCACATCCACCCATGGGAGGACATGTGGCTGAGAGAATCAGGGACCAGCACCGAGTCAGAAGTGCTGGCCTGAGGGGTCCCTGTCTACAGCAGCAGCGTCCCCCGACCTTGAATGCAGCCCAGACCCAGGAGGCCCTGAACTGTCTGAGGCTTCCAGGGCCATCATCTTGTGAGCAGACTTGCCATGGATCGGGTGATTTTAGGGGTTACGGAACAAAGGTGACCCTCGATCCACGGCAGGGACTGCCTCAGGTCACTGTTTCCTCTGGGCTGAGATAACTGAGGAGGCCTGCAAGTGAGGGACTTGGAAGTGACTCTCCCCCTGGCCGGCTGGGCGTGGCCCCCGAGCCCCACCCCCTCACCATGCGCAGGTAGTTCATGAGGCTGGTGCCGTGCTGCCAGATCTGGGCTGAGCCGCAGGACAGGGCCTTCACACCGATCTCCTGGCTCCGGTTCAGCTCCCGCACCGCGGTCACCACAGCGTAGAGGGCATCGAACAGCAGGGCCGAGGAGAGCTGGGAAGGGCAGAGGGCAGTGGAGCAGGCGCCAGCCAGGAGGCATGTGAGTAGGTGGGGGGAGGAGCAGAGAGAGGAAGGGACAGGTGTAAAGGAAGGGAAAGGGAAAGGGGAGAAAAGAGAACCAGGAGGAAGAAAAGAGAAAAGCAAAATAGAGAGGAGATAAGGATGCTACCTCCTGTCCCGGGACCAGCTCCAGCTCCCCTCACGGCCCAGCTGCCCACCCAAGGCAGACAGAGCGGCAAAGGGCTCTGTGGGGTTGGGCCAACAAGCTCCAGGGCCCACATGATTTCCAGGAGATCCTTTCTCTCTGCTCCAGGGAAGCACCCACTGTTATTGCTCGCAGGAATCCCCCCAAGGCAATGGGGCTGCCTGTCTCAGGGAGAGGATGGAGCCCAGTCACTACCCTCAGATATGCCCTCTCTACAAGACTCAGGTGACGGCAACTTCTTCTGGGAAGACCCCCAGATGCTGCTCATAGCTGTCCACACTATCTCAGCCCACTTTGTACTATTGATTTGATGGGTATGTATGACATACATGGCAAGTTGAGTAAGGCCCTATTTCTGTGGTAGATGATAGTGAAACAGGGGAGGGACTCGGGGAGACAGGGCACATAGAGGTTAACATGAGACTGAGTCAGGGGGGCTCACAAAGGGCTGTGGGGGTCCACAGAAGATGGCGCCTCTGGTTGGGTGATCAAGGAAATGGTTCCTGGAGGAGGCAGTGATGGAACTGAGCACTAAAGGACTTTGGTAGAGAAAGTATTGAAGCTGAGAGTGGGTAGCAGCGAAGGCAGGGAGAAAGGCGTTCCAGAGATGGAACTGTGTGAGCAAAGACACAGAGGTGCAGTGCGCAGAGCACTGGAGGGGGCGCAGGCGAGGAGGAAGCCAGAAGCCAGAGGCGAGGCAGGGTCGTGCTGTGGAGCCCCAAGACCAGGGGGCAGAGGCCAGTGCAGTGTTGTCCATATCTGCAGCTCCCTGTTGCACTGCAAACAAACTCTCAGGCAGGAACACACGGGCCTGATCTCTACAACCCGTACAGCACACCCACATGACTGGCGGTGGTGGCCTCCAACATATTTATGATCAATAAATTTGGGTGAAACTGCCCACGGGCTCAGCTTCACACTACATCAAGTTAAGTTA
>NW_005871532.1:455433-463268 GCF_000147115.1 Myotis lucifugus
GGAGAGGCCTCTGGGAGGAGGGTGTCAGGTGCCCAAAGCCCAGAGACCCTCCTTACTGCAGCCTTGCAGACGCAGCTCGCCCTGCTGTTGCCACATCTTCCCACCAGGCCCCAGTGCTCCCCTCTCCACTCGGTCTGAACACGGTTTCCTTGGCGGATGCTCTCTTATTAGTCAGCGACCCGGGGCTGGAGTTCGTGTGCGCCTGCTCCTGGTCTTTTCGGAATCTCAAACTTCAGGGTCCTCAAGATTCTCTGAGTGCTTCGAGTGAGAACAACTTCAGCTGGGGATGCTGGGGCAGAGAGCAGAGGGAGGGACATCCTCAAGGCACCTGTCTCCTCTCCATCTGCGTATTGCCTTCAACAAGGTGACTGGTGACCTGTGACATGTCCCCAGGACACTCTGGCTCCCCAGGTACTCTCCGCAGCTCAGCCTGATTTGATGTGAACAGGACAGTCCTAAGCCCAGACGTCTCCTCTTCTAGTCCAGCCTCCTCAGGGTCCTTCAGACGTCACAGACAGTCCTTGCTCGCAGGCTCGGCAATCTGCCCGGGACCCTCGCCCAGGTCCTCACTGGCTTCTCTGGGCCTCGCCTCCACCCTGTGCTCCTCAAGCTCCCCTCCCCGAGTCGCCAGCTCCCTCCTCACCCAGCCTGTGAGAGCCTGCACTCCCAGCTCAGCGGGTCCCATTGCAGTGGATCTCCACCCCCAACTCTCTGTTTGCTCTCCTGATTGCTTTCTGCCTCTGGTTTCATTTACTAATTTCGTTCTGGAAAGTTTGGGAGTGCAGGTCTGGTTCAAAACCATCCTCTCCTGTCTCCACACCTGGCCTCCTCGCTGCCATCTGGGCCCTCTGTCCTCCCATCGCCCCCTGGCATGACCCTCATCTCTCTGTGGCCTCCCTTCCCATGTGTGGGTGCCTGCCTCTGGGTCGTGTCTCTCCTCCTCCTAAGGATTCAATCCCCCAAATGCCTCAGTCTTCATTTAAAATCCTGTCCTCTTTCTTGGCACCAAAATGTTGCTTGGCAAGAAATCCTCAAGTTTCCTGTTTTTATATTTTCATTGGTTCCTCATTGTTATGTTCTCTTGAGCTGTTTATAAATTGTTTAGGGGAAAGGCTATGAATTAAGATGAGTCTATCTGACTCAGAAAGTTGTGGCTCAGTTTCTCCCCGTCCCTGAAATAGAACAGAAAGTATCTCCTACACACGGCCACCTCCACGGGTGGCCCAAGGCCCTCTTGGACGCCATTTGTCACTGAGCCTTCGCAGCTTGAACTTCACCCCCAATACGATACCAGGGCAGAAATTAAAATCTCACAGAATAGTTCTTACAGCCTGGGTTTTATTCAGTGAAATAAACACTTACAAACATCTGTTTTAGCATAAATTCTAATTACTTAATCTAACCGAATGTAATTTCAGTGCTTTTCCAAGCTCTCATTCTGGGCAGCATGATCAATGGGGATGGCATAACCCAGTGCATGTTATTGCCACCCATGACACTCTTTCCTCTCATCGGCTCAGGCGAGAAGCACAGGGGTGCAGCTTGCTGTCGGGCCCCTGGGGGTGCAGTTCACTGTCTGTAGGGACCCTGGGGGTGCAGCTCGCTGTCTGTCAGACCCCTGTGGTGCAGCTCGCTGTCTGTCGGGCCCCTGGGGGTGCAACTTGCTGTCTATCGGGCTCCTGGGGTGCAGCCTGGGGGACTTTCTCTGCTGCTGCTCCTCAGTCGGCCACTCCCTCTTCCAGCCCTTCGAGCTGCCAGCAAACTCCCCACAGGGAGCACTGCCAGGGGACATGTCAGGTGAGGAAGGCAGAAGGCAGAGAGGCTCACACAAGTCAGGAGGAAAGAAATAGGAGAGAAGAAGGAACAGAAAGAGAAAGAAAGGCGGTTACAGGACAGAGGGAGGTGGAAAGGACAGCATGAGGAAAGGAGGGAGAAGAGAGGGATGGGAACTGAGATGGAGAGAGACAGGGAGAGGGCAGAGGGCCACGGAGGCGAGGAGAGAGGGGAGGAGAGTTGGTCCCTTGAGCTGGGGGCCCTGGCTGTTTGAGTAGCTGATGGGAGACAAGGTGGGACTATGCTCCCAGCTCCCAGCCAGTGGCAGAGCAGAGCGGGTGGTGCTGGGACCTCAGCCCTGGAGGGGATGGAGGAGGCTGCTTTCTAAATGTTGTTGCTAAGTGAGACACCTGGCTGGGGGGTGGCGGGGGCGCAAGGGGGAGATGTGTGCTGGCACCTGTGGGCTCCTTCCACATTCTTTGATGTGAGTTACTGTAAACCCTTCCTTCCTCCGGAGGCCACAGAGCCCTAGCTGACTGAGAGGCAAGGCATGACCCCTAGCTGACCCCTAGCTGATGCTGAGAGGCACCAGCTACGTAAATCCTTGTTGTGAGATTAGGGGCTGGTGTTTAAATAGCATTTCTGTTGCGAAACCTTCCTGATACAGTTAGTAATGCCTACCCCGTGGCTGACACACAGGAGGTTAAGTCAGCTCATTCGATGCAGTTTATCTTCCTGATAATCCTCGGAGATGGCCAGGCACAATCAGCTCAAAATTAGAGATCAAACATCCGAGGTCAACAGCTTGCACACCCTGAGCTCAGTGGCCGGTCCTGCTGGCTCCAAGCCCAGCACCACGACTCAGCCAGAGCACAGCCGGGAAGGCACTGCCTGCATCAGGCCTCGAGGGCTCTGCTCTCCGTCTGGGGTCCACGTGGCGCCACGGAAGGGCTGTGACCCTCCGGAGGAAGTTGGAAAGGGGAGCAGGGACCTTGTGCTGCCCTCAGCAGGTGCCCGGTGAGGGTTGGTCCGCGATGGAGGGAGGCAGTGATTTTGTTTCCTCTCCTAAGATGGTGCTCTGAGCCATTCAAGTCCGCCGGCACCTCACTAGAATGCTGGGGTGGTGGCGGCAGGAAGGGAGGGAAGGCCAGGGCGGGCTTGTATCCCTGCAGGAGGACGCACCTGGCCCATCATGACACTGGGCTCGAGGGCGTCCCTCACTGCCCCCCAAGCCCTACCGGGGCGAGGACCTCCTTCCAAATCCTTCCTGTGGATTCTCACCTTTCAGGTCAAAACACCGCATTCAGTGCAGCGAGGGGTTCCCTGGACTCGGCTCTACGCCCCTCCCATCGTTCTTCCCATCAACGCTCCCTGCTCTGCAGGTGCCCCCTCCTTCCTAAGGCTTCCCCGCCACATAATGCAACCGGCAGCGCTGGGTGGAAGGTCATTTTATCCTTCGGCCCACCCACTGCGAGGTCACCATCCTGGCCAACTACCCATTAGGTGCCCATGTGCACCCTCCAGCATCGTCCTTGCCTCTAGACATGTCTCCTCAAAGCCAGGGTCACTCCTACTTTAAAGCCCAGAAGAGGACGCCACACAGGAAGGTACCCAGTTCCTACACTTGATTGTTTCCCATTTCTCCACGTCGTTAACTCATTATCCCACCTGCCTCACTCACTCGCTCAGTCGTTCATTTGACAGACGCCCACTAGCTGCTTTCATCTGGCTGGCCAGTCTACAGTGCAGTGGGCACAGGAGGGGCGGTCCTGGAGAAAGGTCAAAGGCAGTGGTCAAAACTGTGACCTGTGAACGCCCCTGGCCTGGGCTCTGAGCCTACCTCCTCTGCTCCTGAGCTGTGGCCTGGCTGCTTCCTTAACCTTCTGGCCTCAGTACCATCATCTTAAAGCAGAGACTCTGGCAGCAGCTCCCTCAGAAAGTTGTCTGATCATCACAGAAGCTGCCTGATGAGGCTTAACCAAAACCTAGCGAGGATAGGACCTAGGAAGCCACCCCTGCCCGTCTCGTAAGAACCTGCCTTTTGCAAATGGACACAAGCAAACCCACACCCTGTCCTACATGAAAGGACGTAACACCCAATGGGGAACGGCAGGGACACCTTTGCTTCCACTCACACAGGAGGGAACAGAAGTGTGAGGAGAACATGGTGAGGGCCCCGTGCACTCCTCTGGGTGAGCACCTCCTCGGAGCCGTGGTCCAGGTGTGCGAGGAGCACTGGACCTAGAGTCAGACCCTCAGAATCTAGTTTTACGTGCAAAAGGCCTGGCGTCTGCCCTTGAACGAGACCCCCACACAGCCCATTCCCATGTGGCCTGCGTTCCCCATCTGAAAAGTGAGGAACAGACGAGCTAAGGGATTTCCAATAGCAATGTCCTTGGGTTCTAAACACGGGCAATTCTCAGCAACAGTGCTGTCAGGAGTGTGGCCCAGGAGGCTCCCCGCACTCTGTCCCCACATCTCCCCCCAGCGTGCTGGTGACACGCACAGCATGGATGTGCTGTTTCCTGGAACCCCCTCCCATCTGGGCCTGGAGAAGGCGGGCCCCCGGAGGCTTGTGTCCTGGCTGCCCACAGAGGGAGGCCCCAGCACCGGGAGGGCTCGGGTGGCACTCACCGCGGGCCCGCGGAAGGGTGCGTGGTCACAGTTCTCCTGCCAGGACTGGTTGAGGCTCTGTGCAAACTCTCGGAAGAAAGTGTGGGATTGGTTAAAAATGGAAAATCCCAGGATGTTGACACGGTCATCCACGAGGCTGTCCACGCTCTGGAGCGAGAACTCCTGGAAAAACCCACAGTCAGGAGAGAGCAGAGTTAGGAAGGGGAGACATGGGAGGGACTCGCTGGCACCACTCACTGCCCGCTAGTCAGATGCACACTCAGGCCAATCCTCTGCTGGGCAGGGAGGCCCCAGCGAGGGCTGAGCTAGTCTTCTGAGAGCAGGTGCTGGGAGAAGAGGAAATGAACAGCAGGGTCCCTAAGAGCGTGTGTAGGGTTCGGGGAGGAGAGGAAGAACACTCATGTGCCTGATGGAGGCAGCAGTGTCACACGAGGTGTCCACCGAGCTGTCGGGAACAGTGTGTAGGCATTTGCTGGGCAAAAAATGGGAATGGGCAACGGCCACTCAGGCAGAAGACCCGAGGCCACAAAGGCTCGGCGGGGAGGAAGCGTGCGGCTCTTCCACTCGCTTCCCACAGTGCCCAGGGATAGCAGCATCACTTCTCAGAGTGGTCCGCAGAACCTGCCACCAGGTTCACTGGCAAATTTAACAAGGGTGATGCCTCTGGTGCCTACCTAGTGCCCCTGAAGCGGGGCTCTGGGGCGTGGCACTTTCAGCAGGTCCGCAGGCATTATGCACTCTGAAATTTGGGATTTACTGGGTTAGCACATAGGGTACACAGGGTGGGGAGTGGTGAGAAATGAGCTGGACAGATTGGCGGGGCCGAGCCTGGGCAGTGCCAGCCGAGGAGCTGGCGCTCTGTCCTGTAAGCGATGGGACCCGAGGGGGCGGTCACAGAGAAGGGACAAGGATCAAATTTGCTTTCTTCAAACCTGCAGGCTGAGGACAGGGCTCCTTTATTATGTCATTTTCATTCATTACAACACTTGGGTGCCTACTGTGCACCAGGCGCAGGCGCAGGCGCAGGTCCGTCCAGAGGAGCGTGCAGGCTCA
Organism: Myotis lucifugus; assembly: GCF_000147115.1. Lineage (NCBI taxonomy): Eukaryota > Metazoa > Chordata > Mammalia > Chiroptera > Vespertilionidae > Myotis > Myotis lucifugus. Next base: position 460,894 of record NW_005871532.1, read on the forward strand.
GGAGCCAGTGCCCGAGGAAGTGCCTGCAGCAGCTATGCTGGGCAGGTGGGGCTGTCCTTCAGCGCAGGCAGCCAGGGAGCTCCCCTCTGGGGCAGTGACATTCAGAAGCTCAAGGGGATTCTCCCAGAACCCATGTCACCTGGTCACCTGGCCCAGCCAGGTCTCATCTCAGTAACTAAAACCCCAAGCCTGGGTCCCATGGAAGCCAGTCCGTGAGACAGCCCTCCTCAGTGGGCTGAGCTTGGAGCCTTTGGGCCCCTCTGTTCACTGGGCGCCCCGCGCCCCTGGGCCTCTCCAGGAGGCCAGGTGGCAGGGTGTGGATGATTCAGCTCTCTGATCCCGCTCTGAGAACAGCGCCTTCATATGTGGTTCACTTTCGTGCAGGAAGTCCCTTTCATCACATGCTCATTTTGAGCGCCTCACACAGAGCCCGCAGCCAGCAGGCACATGGCGGGTACAGACCCCGACAACCCATTGCCACGCAGCCCGATGGGCAGATGCGGTGTCTGGAGAGGACTCCCTGGCTGCTTCCTCCAGGACAGCGCTGCTCTCCTCGGTGGTCTCTCCCTGATACTGAGCTCCCCCAGGCCCCTGCGCATCTCTGCACCCTCCCTTGGGTCTGTGCCAGCCAATGCCGGGACCAGGTTGCTCGGAGCTCCCTGTGCAGAGCCCAGCCACTCTATGCAGCTTGCAGATTGAAGATCCCGTTGGGAGATGCTGTAAAGGTCCCTATGGAGACACCAGCCCCTGACACTCTGAGTTGCTTGCTGATTCATTGTGTTTTGGGTCCCACCACATTCCTGTTAGGGGAACGGAACGTGCCAGAGAACAGATTGACTCTTAAGCTGATATTCTGTCCTAACATGGCAGCTGCCCACGTGCTGGGACTATCGCCAGCGTGAGGCAGATGGCTAATGAGAAGGATGCATCTCAAGGGAGGGTGGCCGGGGCACCAGGCAGGCGGCTGCCGGCACCCAGGGCCCTCACTGATATGGCTGGGTGGGGACCAGAGAGGTGTCCCCTCTCCCTTGTCTCCTGTCCTGTGGGCAGCTGGCACCTCTCCTTCATCCTCTCCCCACATGCATGGCCTGACGGGTCTCAGATGCCCACAGACTCACTGTGGCGACTGGGGGCATACAGTAGGTAAGGGCTCTGTGCTCAGATCCAGGTTCCTCACCACAGTGATGTATGGCCTTAGGGAAGGCCTTTAACTCTCTAGGCTTCAGGCCCCTGCTTTGTAAAGTGGGAACAATAAAGACAGCAACCTCAGAGGCTGTTTCAAGGAACATATAAGATGCACGCACAGGCTTAGCATCATATCTGCACATGGGAAGTGCTCAACATGTGATAGTCGCTGAAATGCTCTAGGAGACCTTGGGAGTGCCACCTTGGAGATCTGAGTTAGGAAGGTGTTTCCTGCCCTGGCCAGTTTTGCTCAGTGGATAGAGCGTCGGCCTGGGGACTGAAAGTCCTAGGTTCAACTCTGGGCAAGAGCACATGACTGGGTTGCAGGATTGATCCCTAGTAGGGGGTGTGCAGGAGGCAGACGATCAATAATTCTCTCTCATCACTGATGTTTCTATATCTCTCTCTCTCCCTTCCTCTCTGAAATCAATAAAAATATATATTTTTTAAAAAGGAAGGTGTTTCCTTCGAATGTATGTTTAGTAAGAATGAATGTTAACTGCACACTCCTAGGACAGCCCTTCTAGAAGTCAGCCAGTCTGTCTTCTGGCCTTTTCATTCCTACTTTCTTATCCCTCACAATTATATTCTTTTTTTTCAAAGTCCCCTTAAGATGAAAAGATCCAGAATCTTCCTTGATAACTCATTCCATTTATAATAACTCACGGGAGAGCTTGTAAAAGAACCAAAGAGGCAGCAGTGTGTTTCTTATCACAGTGTCCCAGGGCACGCTGGGAGTCTCCTCCCTAAGACCCTCATTTATGAAATGCTTCTTATGACTAAGCTTAGCCTCTCTGGATGAAACTGAACACTGGTTCCTAAACAAATATGGGAAACAGCTGCCAGTTTCTGCACGATAACACCTTCTAGGCCAGTGCTTCCCAAAGTGTGTTCCCCAGGGAATTAGCTTTTCCAGGAGCCATTAATAAAAATTTCATAAAAAGAAAGTTTCATGTTCAAATAAAATTAGAAAGCATTGGATGAGATATCTGCCTCTTTAAGATTCACATTTATCCACATGTAGTGCCTTACAGATGTGCAACATGGAGCCACAGCTGGGTTCTGGTTCACCCTGCCCTTCCAGCACACTGCCCTCCCAGCACACTGCCCTTCCAGCACACTGCTCTTCCAGCACACTGGCCCTCACTCAGGCCCACTGCCCTTCCAGAACACTGCCCTTCCAGCCCACT
>NW_005871532.1:465134-482654 GCF_000147115.1 Myotis lucifugus
TCTTCCCAGTACACTGCCGTTCCTGCACACTGCTCTTCCCAGCACACTGGGCTTCCAGCACACTGCCCTTCCCAGCACACTGCCCTTCCCGGCACACTGCCCTTCCAGCACACTGCCCTTCCCAGCACACTGCACTTCCAGCACACTGCCCTTCCCAGCACACTGCCCTTCCAGCACACTGCACTTCCAGCACACTGTCCTTCCCAGCACACTGCCCTTCCCAGCACACTGCCCTTTCCAGCACACTGCACTTCCAGCACACTGCCCTTTGCAGCACACTGCCCTTCCAGCACACTGCCCTTCCAGCACACTGCACTTCAGCACACTGGCCATGGAGCCTCCCACAAGCCATGGCTGCCTCTCAGTTTCTTCTTGTAGACACACAATGGGAAATGCTGCTCCAAACACAGTGAAACATGCATTATACACCCAATTTCAGATGATAGAGATGGATTTTTCATAAAATTAACACATTCCCGGACTGCAGGGGATTAGAGTCCCGGTTCCTGCCCACCACCAGCTCTAGCTCAGAACGCACAGCTCCCTCGCTTTTTCAGTCCCAGCTCCCCAGCCTCAAGGCCTGGCTGCCACCCCTTAACTAAATGTCAGACAGGGCTGGGAGCCCTGGGCTGAAGCAGGTGCTCATGGATCTTGATTCTCTCCTTATAAATATGCTGGGAAGAGAAATCCTAAGGTTCCCTCCCAAGGATCTGGATGCCATAGTGGCAGCACCAGAGAGGCAGCAGAGGGTGAGGAACAGAGAAATGGCCACCTGGCGAGGCCGGGGAGGGCAGGTTGGGGGCTGAGCAGCGGCGAGACCCAGGCCTTCCAAGCCTGCCTGGCATTGGGGCAGCCTGTGTTCCCACAGCCATCTGCTCCCAGGAAGAGGAAGGCAGAACACGTCGACCCCGCAGCTGTGACTGTCTCTGTCCTGTGCCTCTGCGACTAAATAACTAGTTATTAACTGTGAACAGAAGCTCAGGTCAAGCTGACATGAGACATGGTGGACACTGTGCTCTCCTCACCAAGGCTCCGCACCCCCATCAGGATCAGCCTCCTTCCCAGCCACGGGGTGCGAAACCTCTCTGTACAGGTCCTAGCTCATTAGCCTCAGGCATGTAGTAACCCAGTGCACCGCCCCATCTCACCAGCGGTGCAGCAGCTGTTGAGGAAGGTGAGTGGAGCTGTCAATCAGCAGTCTCGGCCTGCCCCATCTCTGTAGCAGGACCAAGGATGGGCTCCCGCAGCTGGCAGCTCACTGTCCAACATGCTCAAGGTCACTCAGGAGGTGTGACCAGGGAAGGACCAGGATTCAGGGCACTGGGCTCTCAGATGACTCCCACAGCAGGAGGGAAATGCATATAATAGGAGATTTTTGAGATCGTGACCATTTTTGCCCCATTCATTTAATAAATCCACAAGCATTCCCTCTAGGACACTCATCGCGTGTTCGGCACGAGAAACAACGCTGAGCAGGCTGGTCCCTGCTCACAAGGTGCTCATTCTCAGAGGCCAGCGGGAGGCATGTTCCCCAAAATGGTCAGTACAAGAGCCAGGAAGGCAGGCAGAGGTGGTCCCTTCTGCCAGGATTTCTGTTGCTTTTCCTAAGCTGAGGGCTGATTGCAAAGCTAAGGTCTGAGAGATGCTGTCATCAGTCACTGCCATCTTGGCACACATCAGGCTCTGAGGAGGTGGGCTGGACCTGGGTCACAGGACAGGACTTCTGGGCAAGGGCAAGGGAGAGTCAGGTAGCTGCCCTACTCAGGCGACCTGGACAGCGAAGGGCACTGGAAAGATAGGCAACCCAGGCAAGAACAAGGACACGCCATGAAGAGGAAAGTCACACGGGAAACAGGAAGACGGGAGACTGCATCCAGCCATTTATCACCTCTTCATCCAACCATGAAGAATAGCGTTTGAGTCTATGGAGCCTCTAGACTTTCCTCAGAGGAGGAAGGACTTGACCCGGCTGTCAGTGATGGGAGCAGCCAAGGCTAGACCTTGGGCCCTCCATGCCAACTCCTCTGCTGAAAACGCCGGTAACTTTGCAGGACAGATTGGTCTTCTGGGACCAGGACCTTCCTTAGTGGCCCTGGCTCCCCCTCTTCGTCACACCCCGGCTCCACCAGGGCAGGCTCCGTGCTCTTCCTCATGCCCATGCCGGGCCTCTGCCTACACGTCACACTCCCATTCTCATTCCTAACCAGCTTTTGTAAACTCCTCACCCAAGGATAATTTTTTCTATTGATTTCTAGAGGGAGTGAAAGGGAGGGAGGAGGGGGAGAGAGAGACACGTCGATTGGTTGCCTCCGCATGTGTCCTTCTGAGGCTGGGGAAACTGCAACCAAGGTAAGTGCCCTTGACTAGGAATGGAACCCACTGATGCTCTAACCACTGAACAACCAGCCAGGGCTCTAACCAGCTTTTAATAAACGATTCAAAGAAAGCCATATCTGTAAACCTTTCTTTAAGCACCCCCCCCCCCCAGCACCAAAGACCACCTCCTCTGGGCGTCAGCACCTCTCATTTGCAGACTGAGCGCTTTTTAAGCCACATCCCAATGTTGGTTGGATTCCTCAGCACACAGTAGGCATTTAATAAATGCTTGATGAAAAAGTATAGTTCATTTTAACATTTGCTTAATCATGTCTGACTAATCATAATCCTATAACCTGGGCCAAGGACTTCCCACTGTCAGCCAAATGCAAATACAAAGACTAATTCTTCTGCCGATGCCTCTGGGATCTCCTTCCAAAGATCCCTGCTGCTCGTGCCTCCTAAGAACACCCCTCCTCTGACGGCCAAGGTCAGAGAGCACGTACAGGAGGCATAGCAGCAGGAGAGAGCACAGTTTTGGAGCAAAGTTTCTCTTTAAGGTGCTTCGGTATCCATGTATGTCACTGTCAGATCTGCCCCCACTCGGGGTCTGCATTCGGTGGTGGTGCCTTGGGAGCTCAGACACATGGGGAACACTCACTCCGTTACTCTTTTCTAGCTGCACTAAAAACATATTTATTCACCAAAGTGTACTGTGCTATGCAGTGTGTTCCTCCTAAAAGGCTCAATAAAACTGAAATATGTGGATAGTCTTAGTAATTTTACAATAAACTACACTTCAGAATCAACTGCTCTAGCACTTAGAAAGTTGTCTAACTGATGGATTGTGGCTCTTGGCCAGCTCTGTGAGTGCAGGTGTGTGTGTGTGTGTGTGTGTGTGTGTGTGTGTAAGAATGCATGTATGTGTAGGGATGTATGTATAAGAATGCATGTATGTGTAGGGGTGTGTGTGTAAAGAATGCTTTATATGGTAGGGATGTGTGTGTAAGGAATGCATGTATGTGTAGGGATGTGTGTGTAGGAATGCATATATATAAATATATATATATGGCCGTATGTGTAAGAATGCATGTATGTGTAGGGATGTGTGTATAAATGCATGTATGTGTAGGGGTATGTGTGTATGAATGCATGTATGTGTAGGGGTGTGGGGGTGCTTTTGGTAAATGACTACAAGATAATGAAGAGACTCAAGCACCCTGGGAACTATAGTTCCAACTGGGTAAGAAGCCAATTTTGAAATGTCCCTGATGGCTTCAGAGTTCCAGAAAGCCAGAGGCAGGCAGCAAACCAGAAAACTGAGGTCTAAGGATGGAAATATTCAACATGAAGTGGGCAAAAAGTGATGGAAGGTAAATAATGTTGACTAGCAGCTCACTGAGGTTTTTAAATTTTCCATGTTCTTTACAAAATGATGCTGTAAGAATTATTTCGTTTTACAAAAGGAAAAAGACTCCAACAGGTTGAACAATGTGCCACATATACATCTGATACATGGCAGGGCCCAGATTCAAAGTCAGGTCTTCTCTGATCTGAGGCTCTTGCTGCCTCCATTAAACCATGTTTCCATCCTCTGTTTCAACAGTCAGGAGGCTCACACAACTTCATGTGCCAAGCCCTGGGATGGTGGACAGCATGAGACAATTTCATACTGACCTTTAAAACCTGAAGGGGAGGTTTTGTTTCAAAGACCTTTGAGTTCTGGCTTCCTGAGTTAGGTGCAGATCCTGGCCCGAAGAGGCCATGGCCAAGGCCAACCTGAGCAGATTGTGGCCAGTGGAGCAAGCAGCCCAGGTGACAGACAGGCCACAGCACAAGGAGTCACACCGTCCTTGGTCTCCTCTGCCTCTTCCTACCTCAGTGGTCGTTCTTGGTGCCAGCCCTGGCCTCAGGTCTTGACATTGCCCTCACTCATTAGAACCCTTGGAAATGTGGCTCTTGAAACCTGAACTAACCCCCTTCATGGCCCTGCACACCCTTCATTCTACTCTGTCCAGCCAGCATGAAGGAAGGCGCTCCAGATTGAGTAGTTATTGTGTGGTCCTCCTGGCTGAGCTGCAGGTCTTCATGCTCATGGGCGTAGAGGGGATGAGCTGAATTCCTGTTGGATGCAAGCAGGTGAGCTCTCTCACCTGGCCAGCCCTTCTAGCCCTCAGACTATAATGTTGTGAACTGCTCCATTCATCCACTCAGCATATACTTACTGAGCACCCACTATGTGCCAGTAGGCCACTCAGGTTATAGTGATGGAGCTCAAAGTCTGGCAGAGGAGTCAGCTATGTAAGGAGTTCCCACTTGAGATGATGCTACAAAATGCAGAACACAGGGCTCTGTGAGAGAGTGTGCCAGTGAGTTCAACTGGGGTGTCAGGGGAGACCTCATTGAAGATGTGACATCAAAGCAAGGCCTGAAGAGGAGTGGGGTTGGCTTGCCAGAAGAAGGGGCAGGAGAGATGGGTAGGAGCACATCACTTCTTCCTCCGGAGTCAGTTCCTTCCCTCTCTGTCTGCCCCCAGTCCCCTCTCTGTAATAATTTTAGCAATTTCAATTACTTATGACTCATCTCTCTGATAAAGCTTTAGAAAAATAAACATAGGATCCATCTGCTTAACAATAACATAGACTCAGAGGATAATATTTTCCTGCATATATTCATTCTGCCCAAATAAAACAGAGATGGTGCATGGGACCATCTTTCTGCAGGATGCCCCGGCTGGCTGTATGGGGGAACCCCAGCAGCTGTTAGCTAACTCACAGCTGCTTCCTCAGGCCACGCGGGCCTCTGATCAAGGGATTGTTCCTCCTTGGAGTGCCAGCTGAGGGTGTTATGACTTGAAATGCTCCCAACAGTGTGTAGGATGGAACAAGTCCAGTACTGGAAAGACCCTCAGAGACCACCTCGTTCTGCCTCATAATGTTAAGGTAAAGAAACGGAGTCCTGTGAAGAGACTGGGCTTGCCTGGAGTGGACACGGTCAAGTGAGGGGGGAAGAGCTGCTGCAGATCCATGATCGGGCTCCACTACCTCAAGCAAGACAGCACACTGGCTGAGCCACAGCTCGCTCATCCTTAAGATGAGGGTGAAGCAGTGCTCTCTGCTGGGGCTACTGTGAGGTATAGTGGAGAAGCACTCGTTACAGAGCTTTCCATGTAGAAGGTATTCGTTTGATGAATGTCATCCCTATGACTGTGTCGCCCAGCTAGTCAGTGGCAGGGCTGCAACTAGAAGCCATGCTGCTTCATGGCCCGCCCTCACTCCGGTGAGACGTCCTACTGTGTGACCCTTCCCACGCCATCCCACACCAGTGCTGGGCCCTTCTCTCTAGGTTCCCCAAGGAAACTCTGAGGTGCCTGCTTCCTATATGGCACAAGTGGCAGCCTGCCCTCTGGCATGGTAGTGGTGCCAAGAGCTCAAGGCTCTGGCCCCGCCTGGCACATGGTAATAACACGGTGGTCATGGTGTCCATGCAATGCTGACAGCAGCCCCGGTGGCCCGCAGGCCACACAGCCTCATGCTTTTGGTGCCCAATTAATTCTTGCATTTCATTGACATATCATGACTTTTGACCCATGGCCCTTACCTCTCCTCATGTCTCCCTGCCCGGGTGGCATCGCCCTCCTTCGGCCCAGGCCCCTCTGCTCTCTGGCAGGGACTGGGTGACTGTACTTTCCTCATGGGCAGTGATGTGCCTCTTTCTGGGGTCGTTAGGAGCTGGGCAACCCTTTTAGGTTTATGAGCTCAGATCACCCTCTGCCTCTGCCTCTGATCTGAAAGGGCAGCTCTGCTGTCTCAGTGGCTGACTCGGCTTTGCCCAGAGGCCGGACTCTTCTGTCGTTTTCCATCGTCTTACAGACAACAGTTTCTGAGTCAAACCCAGAGGCCAACTGGACAAACTCCTTCCAGATTAACAAGCAGAACAAGCACAGCGAACCTGTACCCGCCCCGTGCAGGCCCCTGGAGATGCCACAGGATCACGGGCCACCCACTGCACATAGTGGCCAGAGCGGCCCTGTGAGCTGTGAGGGAGCCAATACCTTTGTGAGAAACTGCTAATCTCCATGTTTAGGACCCGTTTCCCTCTAAACAGACATGCCAGAGCGTAGGATGCTCATTGCTCTTCCACATGCATGAAAGAGTATCTGATGATTAATAACTTCATGTGGCAGATATTGCCAGAAATCACCACACACCTTTCCTCTGGCACCTGGGCAGACAACAGGTGAAATTTCCCAGTCTCCCTTATAGGTGGTTGTGGGCACACGACTGAGTTCCAGCCCGTGGAAGTGGGAGGAGAAATACCACTGCCCCTCCAGGCCTGGCCCACACGCCCTCCTGCACCTGACCTCCCGTGTCCCCATCCCTGGCTTCTAGGAACACATTTATACGTGGGAGGAACCTGGGCCCTGAACACCCTGCGGAAGGCTGCCCGCTGACCAGGACTCTCTTTTGAAACTTCAACTGAGTCAGAAACATACTTCTACTGTGTGAAGCATGAGATTCGAGGGTTTATCTGTTACAGCCGTGGACATTACCTATCAGAAACCATGCTATCAATAGCTAACTTTTTATTTTCTCAGATTTTAGCAATGGATGTCATTACCCACACTGTACCCGTGAGAACCCAGGACCCTCGGAGCTTTGGGCTCACGGTGAGCGAGTGCCCGACTGGGGACTTCACCAGGTCTGCCCACCTGAATGGCTGGGTTCTCATACACCAGCTTTTTTCTCTCAGCATAAAGCTTCTTAATCAGGTCTCAACTTTAGCCATGTGGTCTTGCTTCTTTCCATTTGCAAAGTCCAAATAGTAATAAACACATCTGAACTCTTCAGACGCACTAAGATGACTATTATCATAAAAACAAATAATGACAAATATTGGTGAGGACATGGAGGGACTCACACCCTCATAAACTACTGGTGTGAACAGAAAATGGTGCTGCTGGAAAACAGTTTGGCCATTCCTCCAAAATTAAGCATAGAATTCCCGTCTGAGCCTGCATGTCCACTTCCAGGAATCTGCCCACACGAGCTGAAAGCCGGGGCTCAGACAGATTCCTGCCCTTGTTCATGCAGCCAAAGCGAGAGGCACCTCAGCTGCTGAGTGGCCTAGTGATAATAGAGCTGATATTCATTAATGCCTTCCACAGCCAGGCTCTGCACTCGTGTTTCTCAGTCATTTTCTCATTTAACCCTCCCAGCAGCTCTAGCAGAAGGTACTGCTTTATCCCCACTTAGACTCTCAGTGGCCTCATCTGTAAGCAAACACTCATGCTACCCACCTCATTAGTGGCATCCACACAGCGGCTAGCTTACAATATGAGTGTAGTATGCTTAATATTTCACAGCCCCTTCCCTCACTAAAGGCCACTGTGAAGCAGCTGCTGTGTGGAGAGGATCTCCTGAGGATCTCAGGTGAGTCGCTGAGGCTCAGAGAGGTTAAGTAAATTGCACAGGGTCACACAGCAGATATCTACCTAATGCCAGGGCCTGGGTCTTTCCGACTCACTGTGATGGCCCTGACATAGCTAATCTGAGTGCCTGCTGCATCCTGTGGCAAAATTTAGGGAGATGGGACATGATGGGTCCCTGAGAAATTCAGAGAAGGAATAAATAAGAGTTAAAGCTCAATGGCATCTGTATGTGGGGGGAAGGGACTAAAGAAGTACAGAAGATAACTCACTATCCTCTTTAAATATATATATATAATATATATATATTTTTTTTTTTTTCCAGAGAGAAGGGAGAGGGAGAGAGAGATGGAAACATCATGATGAGAGAGATCATTGATTGGCTGCCTTCTGCATGCCCCCTACTGGGGATCGAGCCTGCAACCCAGGCATGTGCCCTGACGGGGAATTGAACCACGATTTCCTGGTTCATAGGTTGATGCTCAACTACTGAGCCACACTGGCCAGGTGAATTACCCTCTTATGAAGCCTGGCCCACTCTACTCTGGCCCAAGACTCCCACTGCAACTGGGCAGAAAGAATGGACTTCAAAATAGTTTCTTTACTCCTAACAGAGGGTCTGTCCATTCCAGAAAGCCCAGGCCCCTGAGGGGCTTCCAGACTCTCACTGACATTTGCAATGGCACTGCCTCTGTTTCCTGGACTATTACACCACCACCATCACTGCTGCAGTTCCTGCTCCGCTTCCCCTCCCAGGTGCTCAGACGGTGTCACCCTTGTTAGCTCCAGGTCCAGAGAACTCGGACGCATGCTCCCAGAGCTCCCCTGGCCTGTGCCCACCCACGAGGAGAAATGCGCTTGGAAAGCGGGAAGTGTTGTAATGCAATCTCCCTCATCCTCACAGCGGCCCCAGGTTACACATGAGAGGACGGGGCTCAGCTCATCAGTGTGACTCTCCAAGGCACCCAAGGAGCCCAACAGAGGGGCGCTTGCTCGGTCTCCTGACTTCACAGGCCAGTGCTTTTCCACCAGAAAAACCACCCCAATCACCATCGTCATCACTTCTGAGAAGAGGGCGGGTGGCACACAGATTGGTGATGCTGTCTTCTTAAAACTCTCTAAGCCAAGCAACTCCAACTCCTTATTCTTGTTACTGTGCTGGGAACTCATACTCCAAATGCCTGGCCTCCCCCCCATGGGGTCACCCCCATGTCGCCATGCTTACCGCATCTTTCTCTGCTTTCTGGGGAGCGGCCCTGACCGCCTGGCACACGCAGCAGCCCTGGCCGCCTGACACACGCAGCAGCCCTGGCCGCCTGGCACACGCAGCAGCCCTGGCCTCCGGCCCCCTCCTCTCTCCTCCCCAGGCTCCCCAAACAGGACACAACTGCATTTTACTCTCTCTTTCCTCTCCTGCCCACTTTCAGGGCTTCCCCTCGTGCCCCCTTACTTTAAGCAAAAGCTTTTGTCTTGCTCTGGGAATCATCTAATCCTTTCTCCCTTCCACATGCTCTAATGTACAGCCGTGTTAGATAGAAAAAATATACACATAAGCAGAGAAGGGCCTGGCGTTTGACATGCTGAGGGGCGGGGCCTGTGGGGGATTCTGGATCTGGACCTGGTGCTGCTCGCCCCGACAGTGCTCTGTAGTTGCACGTGTGCTGTGTGAGGTCTTCACAAGGGGCTGGACTTCCAGGAAGCCAGTCCAGCAGGGGGCAGGAGTGTGGGGAGCTGGGGAGGGAACCCCGATACGGGAAAGAGGCCCCCTGGATTCTTCAGGGGCTTTCAGCTCTGGGAGCAGAGGCCTGTGGAGGCGTCAGTGTGAAGAGGCCCACAGCCGCCTGCACTCAGCGCTGCTCATAGGACCCCAACAGCTGGACAAGAACAGGACCGCGCAGCCCGGCGTTTCCTGGGCAGGCACCGCCCACGCCGCACAGGGCAATGCCCAGACCCCGTCCCTGCACCCCGGGGGACGTATCCTATCACATACGCTGACCAAGAAAGTTTAACTTTTATGTAACTTTTTCCTCCTTAAGATTTAAGAGTTAAAGCTGTGAGGTGAGATTCTGCTCACTAACATACTTGTATCTGCTTTATATCTTCTAATGGTTATTTTCATGGAGAGATGTAGTTAAGCAATTAACAACGATCACCGGCAGGGCCCCCCGAGAGCAGCCATGTGGTTCAAGTGAGTCCCTTTTCCCTGGGCCTGCCATGTGCCTTTAAACCCCCAGCCACGTGGGTGTGTGGTTCCTCTCCCAGAACCTTCTTCCTTCCTTGCTTATCTAGAAAAGCCCCACGGACTTTCAGGGAGCAGCTTAAAATCTGCTTCTATGGGGCCTTCTTTCCTCCTCCTCCTTCTCCTAGTCCTCCTCTTTCTCCTCCTCTTCTTCCTCCTCCTCCTCCTCTTCCTTTTCTTCCTTCTCCTCCTCCTCCTTCTCTTCTTCCTCCTCCTTCTTTTCTTCCTCCTCCTCCTCTTCTTCCTCCTCCTTCTCTTCCTCCTCCTCATGCTCCTCCTCTTCCTCTTCCTCATGCTCCTCCTCTTCCTCCCCCTCCTCATGCTCCTCCTCTTCCTCCTCCTCATGCTCCTCCTCTTCCTCCTCCTCCTCCTTTTCTTCCCCCTCCTCATGCTCCTCCTCTTCCTCCTCCTCATGCTCCTCCTCTTCCTCCTCCTCCAAAGCCTGCCCCAGGTTGATCGAATGGCCCCCACTTTAGGGTGTAGACCATTTTGTACACATCTAATAGAATTTACCACTTTGCACAATGGATACTTTGCATTTTCCAAGGCAAATTTAGTTTCCTATTCCCATTTTAATCCCTAATTCCTGGCGCAGCGCCTGAAACATCAAAAGCACATCTGGATGAAGGGGCCACTTGAGTGGTCTCAAGATGTCATTCATTTATAAAATAAAACAGACTTCTTCTCTGAATGACTGCTATGACGGCTCTATCGGTAACAGCCAGAAACTGGAAGCAACCAAAATGTGTCTCAATAGGTGGGTACATCCACACCAAAAGTCCAGGCAGCATGGATAAGGAACAGACGATGGACTCACATAACAACCTGGTGATTCTCAAGGGCACGGCGCTGGGAGTGACAACAGTTAACCTCAAAAGGTCACTGTGTGATTGCATCAAATAGCATCCTTGAAGCTATAAAACAACAGAAATAGAGAACAGAGTAGGAAGAGTGGGGATCAGGGTGGTGGTGAGGTTATAAATAGTAGCACAAGGGAGATTTTTGTGGTGATTAAATAGTTTTGTATCTTGATTGCAGTGGGAGTTACACAAATCTACACATTTTGAGAGATGTGCCATTTGCTATCCTGGTTTTGATGTTATTGTAATTAAATAAGATGTCATACCTGGAAGAAACTGGGTGCATTTCCTTTGTGACTTCCTATGGTTCTTTTATTTTATTTTACATAAAAAGCTATAAAATTCTTCTAAAAACCCATTCTCTGACGTTCTTCTTCTCTCTAGTTGAGTGCCTGTACTTCATAACAACCTTTCTCTCTTCTTACTGATTCACAATTTCAAAACGCTTCCACATACATCAAATCACATCTTTTTAAAATGCAGCAACTCCATGACACAGCTGCTCTTACCCTGTTTTACAGACCGAGGCTCGGCACTGGCTGGAGGGCACAGAGTTGGTAGGTGGCAAAGTTGGTGCCCCCACCTCACCCAGTAAAATGTCTACTGACTTCTTTCTCATCTGCAAAGGGGGGGTTGGAAGACACGGTCTCTGACGGTGCATCAGCGATGACACCTCGGGCCACATGCACTTGCTGTGGCCTCGCTGTCCTGCGGGAACCAGCACCCGGCTCTGGCGGGGCGGGCGGGGACCGGCAGCCAGCAGCCGGGCCTCCCAGGGCACTCCTCTCCCAGGGCAGGCTGTGCTGTGTAGCACGTGGCACTTGGACGGAGGGTCAGACTCTACAAATCCCCACTCTCCCAAGACGAAGAGTCGTCGAGGTGAGTGAGAATGCAGTAGTTCTTGAACTTCCATGTTCCTAGGACACCCTGCCTATCGGGCTGGCCTCTGCTTCTATTTTCCCGTCCCCACCTCCTGGGCTTCATTCTGTGCCCGCCCCGCCCCCCCCCCCGACTAAGGACACTCTCCATGCCAAGGAAGTGGACTGTGAAAATGTCTTACCAGATTAGTGAAGATGTACGTGTAATAGGCTGACACCATCCCTAGCTCAGCTGCCTGCAAAGGGAAGAGAAGGAGATTAGAGAGGAAAGCGATGTCCACTTGAAGTGAAGGAGCAGCGAGCGCTCCGTGTCTGCCGCTCATCCGGCTCACTGGGCTTCGCTCCAGGCAGAGGAGAACATTGGGATCTGTTCTTATTTTGCCCTTGACCTTGAAGGACGGGGCACAAAATCACTGGCCTCTAGAGCAGGTCTCCCCACCTCCGCCCCACTCCCACCCACTCAGTGACTCCCAAAGCAGCTGCTGTCGTCATGCACAACAGGAGCAGGATAGGAGCAGGAATCCTGGAAAGCAAACGACTGCAAGGAGAACGAAGCAGGTAACAAGCCAGGCTGTGAGGATCACCTCCACACCTGCTAGCACTGGCAGTGGCTGAGCCACAGCCGCGGTGCTGAGCCGGGGACTCGTCTCACTTGGGCGAACTGAGGAGGCGGCATCGCCTCCCCGTCTGACAGTGGAGGAACCGCAACACCAGAGGCCCTGTAACTTGTCCAAGTTCAAAGGCCTCATGGATGGAGACGCTGACAGTAAAGCCAGGTCCCCCCACCTCCCAAAGGACTGCAATATGAATGGAAATCCTGCTGGAAATTCTGACACAATTTTCTCAGGAGCCAAGGTGTACCCAGAGAGGCTGTGGGTTGAAGGCAATTCCCAATGAACCCCACGCGTGTCAGAATGCAAGGAGACAAGACGCCTGGCCTGTGGTCAGGCGGGAAACAGGGGGCTTCTGCATTAGTGAGAACCAAGCTGTCGGGACGGGACGCGCCTCAACCTGGACCACAGCACACAGTGTGGTGTCCCCGCAGGACGAGACGGCGGCTTCAGCACAGCCTCCCTTTGGTCTCATCTCTGCAGCAGTCATGCATGCTCCTCACCACCCTCCCGGGGGCAGTGAGCCCGGCTGTGTGTGACACTCCCAAAACCAACGAGCAGATCCAGTAAATAAGCCCAGCTCCCCAGGCCTGTCCCTCCCTCCACAGATGGCAGGTTCCTAATGTGACTTCCTCTCTGGCCACTGTCATGGCTAGGGAGGTGCCGGGGAGAAACACCCTGTGATGATCCCACTTTCCTGTTTACCCCCCGAGTAACGCCCATAACCCTGGGGGCATTCTTGAAGGACACCCCATCTCCCTGAAGAGCAGGCTGGGTAATGGCATTGCCACCACTCCAGTGGAGATGCCGTGCAGAGCCTGAGTGACTGGGCAGGGGCATGTGGGGTCATGATGGAGCTCAAGGCTCCTAGTTGAGGCCCTCACTTCCCCAGCAAAGCTCCGTTTGCTCCTCCTCTTCTGAGAGGATGATGTGTCAAGATGCCTGCCCCCACCCCTCCCCACTGCCCAAGCTGGTGGCAGCCACCTGGAGGCAGGAGTGGGCTGGGGCAGGAGGCCGAGAGGGAGCACTGTTAGATGGTTAAACGCATTTTGTGAAGTCTGCTGTCCTATAGATAAAAGACAAGAGAGGCTTGGTTTTTAGGACTGAGTTCTCTGTAAATATAAAAGTCACTGCCGGAACAGTCACACGATAAGAGGAGGGCTTACCCTGCAAATCCTCCTGAAATTGAGAGACAGCAGATGCGGCCACGCTCGGGGCCAGGCTCAGCAGCGCACAGGGTCCCAGAGCGCCTTGTGCTCTCTGCTCACGCTGCCTTGCCCACTGAGCCCGCCCCCCTCCTGAGGGCCCTCAAGGCTGGCTCTCATTCTGTGCAGGGGAGCGTGGGGCCCGGGGAGCGTGGGGCTGACCCAGGCCTGGTGCCAGGCCTGCTGCCGGGGCCACTAGGAAGTCACCTGGGAACAAAGGGCGCAGGCTTTGCGGTGCCTCTCTGGTCATGCTGGTCAGTGTGGCTCCCAGGTCACAGGGCCGCAGCCAGTAAGTGGTCTCGGGAAACTGCCGCTGGCCCTGCAGAACCCTTTGCTACTAATGACCTTCACAGGCCAACTGTCCTTCAAAAGCACAGACATTAAAACATTAAAAATCATCTTAAATGACAATAGGTGGCATTGGCAAGGTTGCCATAAGACACCCACACAGCTGGTAGGACTCTCAATTGTTATGGACTTTCTAAAAGGCAATCATATCAATATCCTTCAAACGTGCATACCTTTCACTCAGTAATTCCACTTCTAGAAATCTATGCCAGGAGAGTATTCGTGAATGTGTGTAACATTCTTTATACAGCAAAAGGTTAAAACTAGCCTGCATCTCCAATAATAAAGCAATCTATACTAATAAAAGGGTAATATGCTAAGGAGACCAGGTCAACCAGCCATCTTCCGGACGTCCGACTTCCTTCCAGACAAAGCCATGGTGGTGGGGGCCGAGGACATGCTGTTAGGGACGATCAGGCCGGCAGGGGAGGGCCACTGGGGGGCGAGATCAGGCTGGCAGGGGAGGGCAGTTAGGGGCGATGAGGCAGGCAGAGATAGTTAGGGGCAATCAGGCCGGCAGGAACTGGCAGTTAGGAGCAAGATCAGGCCAGCAGGGAAGGGGAGTTGAGGGCGAGATCAGGCTGGCAGGAGAGGGCAGTTGGGGGCAACCAGGGTGGTGGGGGAGGGCAGTTGGGGGCAAGAGCAGGCCAGCAGGGGAGGGCCATTGGGGACAAGATCAGACTGGCAGGGGAGGGCCGTTGGGGGTGAGATCAGGCCAGCAGGGAGGGCAGTTGGGGGCAATCGGGCCAGCAGGGGAGCAGTTAGGCGTCAGTCAGGCTGGCAGGGGAGTGGTTAGGGGGTGATCAGGCCAGCAGGTAGAAGTGGTTAGGAGCAATCAGGCAGGCAGGCAGGCAAACGGTTGGGAGCCAGCAGTCCCAGATTGTGAGAGGGATGTCTGACTGCTAGTTTAGGCCTGATCCCTATTGGGCCTAAACCTGCAGTCAGACATTCCCCGAGGGATCCCAAATTGGAGAGGGTGCAGGCTGGGCTGAGGGACAACCCCCCTCCAGTGCACGAATTTTGTGCACCAGGCCTCTAGTCTTATCGAATAAAGAGGGAATATGCTAATTGACCCTCACATCATCACAAAGATGGCGGTGCCCACAGCCAATAAGGAGGGAATACGCTAATTGACTGCCCCACCCTAAAAGATGGCAGCGCCCAGTCCCCTCAGCCCCCCAGCCACCCAGAGCCGCCCGAAGCACAGGTAACCAGGGCCGGCCGAGGCTTGCGCTGCCGGCAGTGGCAGCAGCAGAGATGTGATGGGGCGTCACCTTCCCCTGATCACTGGGTCGCCTCCCGCCCCTGAGGGCTCCCGGACTGTGAGAGGGGGCGGCCAGGCTGAGGGACTCCCCTCTAGTGCATGAATTTTTATGCACTGGGCCTCTGGTAGTTAAGTAAAGTATAATACATTATGATAGCAAATGATGCAGCTATTGAAATATTCATAGAAAAATATGTCATGGCATGGGGAAATGCATGGCATATAATTAAGCAGAAAAAAGCAGGTTACAGGAGAGTATGTGTGGGGTGATAATTTTGGGGGAAATGAGTCTATAAAGACAGAAAGAATAGACATCAGAATTTAATAGTGGTAGTCTCTGGGTAATGGAACTGTGAATACTTTCTATTTTCTTCCCTGTGCTTTTCTGTACTTTCCTGAATTTCAACAATAAACTACACATACCATTTCAGAGAGAGAGACCAGATGCAGCTGCGGGAAACCGTGAGGCACTGCTGGGCCAGGGCTGTCCCGGAGGCTTCCCGGGAACTGCCAGACCCTGGCTACTGCAAGGGGTGCATGCCGATCTGCCCTCTGCCAGGAGGCTCATACCCCCCCTCTTCCTGAGGACTCCTCAGCCTGGATTTCTTATGTCCTAAAACTTAGAGGAGCTTTTTCCATGATGACTTCATTGATCCTAGTCCCAGACATAAGAGAAGAAAGAGGAGGAAGGGAGAAAACTTGTGTGTGTGTGTGTCTGTGTGTGTGTGTGTGTGTGTGTGTGAGAGAGAGAGAGAGAGAGAGAGAGAGAGAGAGAGAGAGACAGAGAGAGAGAATTGGGTATATGCACACAGACAGACATAGGTTTGAGCTGTGAGAAATTATTATAGCAATAGGCTGAAGAAATAACCCTCGGTACTCAGAATGCATTCGCATCTCTTGTGAACTTGGAGACAAAAACTAGCTGGGGAGGGGAGGCTGGGAGAGAGGGAGGGCGGAGGAGGAAGAGAGGTCACTGTGTCTGCGGCTCCTCCCAGCCTGGTGGAGTGAACGTGCTCCCGGGGCTGAAGGTGCTGCTTTTAGATGTGCAGCTAAAATCTCATTGGGAGAGGCCACTGGGCCTGGTGAGGCTGGGGAGCTGCTGCAAGTTGGGAGGAGCTCCAAGTCAGGCCCACTCTGTTTGGGGTGCATGCCTGGCCCGGCCTCCAGCCCAGGACTGGTGCCCAGAGACGCCGAGGCTGCCCAGGAGTTTCCAGCTGTATGCCAGCACAGATGCCCAGGCAGCTGGCCTCACTGCGTGTCTGTCTCTGTCTCCCTGGCGCGGGCCTCACAGAGGCCCAGCTTCCCTGTGTGCAGGTCCTGAGTGAGGCCTGTGTCGGGGTGGGCAGGAGAGCCCACTGTGGGCAGGGAGACTGGTGCAGGCCTGGCTCTGCTCCCAGGGCTGGCCCATGGGCCAGGCTGATCCTCTCCTGGAGCCTCAGTTTCCTCATCTGTGAAGTGGGCATATCACACCCACCTCATGCAGTCACCGAGCAGACCACACTGGGAAACCACACAGTGGCCCTGGTGGTCACATGCAGGCCTATGTTCAGCAGTGCACACAGTTGTGACTGCCCTGGGTGTCCACACATGAGAATCTTTCTGTACTACTGGTCAGACATCCCACCTCATCACCCCAAACCCTCTAGAGACCCAGGGACTCCCCCAGAGCCCTGGCGGGATCTCACTGGCCAGCGTCTTGGTTGGTGGTTGCCCTCCTGCAGCAGCTCAGTGTCCCTAGGACATCGCCGTTACCTGCTTTCTCCCGGCAGGCCTCAGGAGTGTCCACGGGAACTGAGGTGCACAGAGGTTTGTCAGGGCTCAGGCCCAGCCCAGGGCTCCTTGAGCGTTGGGCAGGAGGACACCCCAGCACGGAGGGAGCAGAGTGCAGGCTCCGAGGGAGGGGGAGGGACACCCACCTTCAGGAGGATGGGGAGGAGGGACGCACCTTCAGGAGGATGGGGAGGAGGGACACACCTTCAGGAGGATGGGGAGGAGGGCGCCCACCTTCAGGAGGATGGGGAGGAGGGACGTACCTTCAGGAGGATGGGGAGGAGGGACACACCTTCAGGAGGATGGGGAGGAGGGACACCCACCTTCAGGAGGATGGGGAGGAGGGACACCCACCTTCAGGAAGATGGGGAGGAGGGACACCCACCTTCAGGAGGATGGGGAGGAGGGACACCTACCTTCATGAGGATGGGGAGGAGGGACGCACCTTCAGGAGGATGGGGGAGAGGGACGCACCTTCAGGAGATGGGGAGGAGGGACGCACCTTCAGAGATGGGGGAGGAGGGACGCACCTTCAGAGATGGTGTGGACACAGAGCACTGGCGTGACGATGACAGTGCTGTCTTGTCGTCCCGAATCTCTT
>NW_005871532.1:483032-501392 GCF_000147115.1 Myotis lucifugus
CTGGAGGGGAGAGAGGACGAAGGCCCTGAGGGTCCGCATGCCGCCTGGGACCCACTGGAGCAGGAGTAGGCCACCCACCAGGGCCTGCTATTGGCAGGTGGCCCAGCAAGTGCATCTTTGCCTGAGCAAGTTTCTTAGCTGTTTTGAGCTTCAAGTATCCCCTCTTCAATAAAACATGCTCCTACGCTTCCATGGCCCCCCTGACTCCCCTGGGAAGCTCCTATAAGGTAGACAATACACTCCCCCCAGGCAGACAGAGCCCCCACCCTCTCCTGGGGCTCCCCCCAGGCAGACAGAGCCCCCACCCTCTCCTGGGGCTCCCCCCAGGCAGACAGAGCCCCCCTCTCCTGGGGCTCCCTCCAGGCAGACAGAGCCCCCACCCTCTCCTGGCCCTTGGGCAGCACTGGCCAGCAGGCAGCCCTGGGCTCAGGGACCAGGCCTGGGCTTCTTGCCCTAACTTAGCACTTGCTCACTGTGTGACCTGTCCCTGTGGCTCCCTTGGCCTCAGTTTCTTCATCTGAGAGATGAGAGCAGCAACAGCGGCCAGCTCCCAGGGCCGTGGCGAGGATTAGATGAGGCACATGAGACACTTGGGCCCAAGGGTGCACACAGCAAACCCTCCTAACCGTTACATCCAGCTCTCAACAGCCTTCGTCTGCATTGTGGGGGTGGGGCCCCGGTCCCTCGTGATCACAAGGCCCAGAAAACAGGTCTTGCAAACACTGAGAACTCCTCAGAGCACAGTGGCTGCATCAGACAGTGTTATTATAGCTTTAAAAGAACAGGCTTCAAGCTGCCACCCCAGCAGGCAATCGTGGGGCCCAGAACAGAACAGGAAGACTAAGGGCCCCTCCTCCCCACCCCCTCTCCTGTCACTGCTACCTGCCTGGGGCAGGGGTGGAGGGAGAGAGTCCAGAATGTGTGAATGAGACAAAAGGTCATAATTCTGCTCTGTCTTTAAGGTCTTTAAGGCAGGCCAGCAGAGTGTGCAGGTCTCCTGCCCAATGGAATAGACCTATAGGCATTTGCTCTTTAAAGCTCAGAAGTAACATTTATTAAATCCTTGTTATGTTCCAGGTAATTGGCTGAACATTTTACGTGGTCCATCTCCTGTCAGCACTCACAGCAATGCGACAAGGCACCGTAAGTCCACAGCACAGAGAGCCTGAGGCTGCAGGCAGTGTCTTAGAGGGAAGGCCTGGCTTTCTGACCAGGCAGAGGCCCCCACGCTCCTGTTTCCATCCTGGCTGAAGGGACCGGAAATGCAGGAATGTCATGAGACATTCAGAGACCCTCCCTGCTCAGGTAACTCACCCTCTGGACTCTTGAGGATCAAAAGGTTAGCGAGAGTCGGAGCTGGGAAGAGGGTCACATGCCCTCCTCTTTTTGTTAGAGGTGGCAGCCTTGCCTGGCGACCAGGGAGCCAGCTGGGCTGAGTCCCATGTTCTCCTCACCATCCAGCCCTCTTCCCATAGGCCAGGCTGCCTCTGAGGACAGAACACACAGAAGGCAGCAGGCACAGAGCCTAGGCCGGCCCAGGGCGTCTTCTCCGGATGTGAACAGGGCAAAAGTAGCAGATGGAGCCCAAGGGCCTGGCATGAGGGAGACGGGGGCTCCAGGAGGTGGGCGACCTCTGCCCTCATGGGGCCTGAGCAGTATTCCAGGGGCTGGAGGCTGGGCGTGGGGTGGGGAGGGGAAGCCTGGAACGGCCACCTGAGCAGCCATGGAATGGGGTTGCCTTTCCTTCCTCCCCACAGGACACGGACTGTGAAGAGCCACTGCGGTCTGTGCCCCTCGAAGCCCCTCTCCACCGGCCTCCAGGGCAATGAGGGTGGTGGGCACTTGCTGCCAGTCCCTGATGCAGGTCTGGATTCAAGCTCAAGGTCAGCCCTCACTGGCTCTGTGACCTTGAGAAGTCACCTAACCTCTTCGAGGCTCCATCTTCATCTGTAAAATGGGTATAACAGGCCAGAGCTCAAGGAGGTCCTTTAAGAAAGCTCGCTGGGAACTGGAATATGTAGTATCCATGTCACTTCTGTATTTACTCATCCACACAAGAGCTCAAAAGGCGTGGCTCAGTGAGGCAGAACGCGAGAGGGGAGAGAGTAGAAGTCTTGAACCAAATTCACCCTGCGCACCCCACGTGCCAGGCACTGGCCCACAAAACCCAGAAGAGAAGATGGAGCAGGTACAGACCCTGCCCTCCAGGAGCTTAGGTCCCAGGAACTAAGTCTATAGGAAAGTTCAGCTCATGTCCCTATTCTTTCATGGCCCGAATGCCGGGTTTTCTAGGGGCCCCGCATTGTGTCCTGTAAGTACATGGAGAGTATTCACCACATCTTCCTTGTTGCTGATGGAAAAGCACAACCTCACCTGCACAAAGGCCTGGAGCCCGCCTTTCCAAGGAGGCCACAGAGGACCTGGGTCTTGGCATCTCCTTGACTCAGGAAAGACCTGCAGGTGCGGGCGGGAGGGAGCGCACAGCTGCAGGGGGAGGGGGAGGCGTCGCGGGGGACCTGGATGTAGCAGGAGAATCTTTGGAGCGTGGCTGGGAAAGAGGCCAAATGCCCTGGGATCATTCAGTCTTGGCAATGAAATTCAATGGAACGAGACAGGAAAGCCTGCAGTGACAGCAGGGTGACACTCCTCCCAGAGGCCACATACGCTGGGGTCTGAGCTCCTGGGGAAAAGAGCCTCCCAGAGACCACATACACTGAGGACCCCGCTCCAGGCACCACCCGGCATGCCCTCCACTGACTGCACTTTAAACAAAGAAGCAGCATCAACCCCATCTCATCCAGCTGAGGCTCAGGGGAGGGCGGGCAGGGGAGGGCAGTGAGCCTGGGAGGGCCACATCCCACCCAGGGTCTCCCAGAGCTCACTCTTTTCTCCAGCCTGGACCCCAGCTGAGCAGCAAAGAGAGCACAAAGTCTGGGGGTGAAGCCAAGCTCTCCTGCAGCTGCAGGCAATGTGGGCACTTCCTCTGCCCTCTGGCCTCAGGGTGCTCATCTGGAAATAGGGAGAGTAACTGTCTCACAGGGTTAGTGAGAGGAAGCAGAACAGTGTCTGTCACCTGGAAGGTGCTTCGCAAATCCAGTTTCCACTCCTCTCCCTCCCACCTTCATAGCTCAGCCACCCGTCACACCGTCTTCCACCTCTTACAAAACTTATCATCCCGCCCACAAAACACAGCCCTTAGTTATGTCAACTGATGACCAATGATGCCAATTCAACACCAACAGGAATCACCAATTTGGGGTGTGGGGAAGACGAAAACCTTATTTAGTGCAAATAGCTCAGCAGTAATAGAGTGTTATCGCAGGGCCGGGAGGCCACCCCGTGAGCTTCCAGGGCCTAGGCCTTTCTCAGCAGGCAGCTCTGCCCGCTCCACCCGCTCCACGCCAGGCCACGCCAGTCTGTCTGCTCCACCCGCTCCACCCGTTCCACACCAGTCTGCCTGCTCCACCCACTCCATGCCAGGCCACGCCAGTCTGCCTGCTCCATCCGCTCCATGCCAGGCCACGCCAGTCTGCCTGGCTTTGCTCTGTGCTGCTAGTGCACTCTGCTCGGCTCCAGTGAGACATCTCTGAGATGTCTCCAGTGCTTCAGTTGCAGCCTGAGAAAGGCAGCCTCCAGCTGCTATGGAAAGTGCACTCCAAGCCAGAGGGGCGCTGGCTACTAGTATATGGACAGAAGTCCCAGCTTCTGGTCCCTGATTGGTCCATCCTCATGCAAATGAGAACACCAGATCCTCACATTTGACTGGTCCAAAGGCACTGTTCTAAATTGATCAGAATAGAGATGCTCTGATTGGTCAGACCTGTGCAGCTCCGATTGAATGGGGAAAGCCTCAGCCATATTGGTCAAACTAGGATTCCAGGAACTGCTTCATGAGAGGGAATCAGCTGGCAGCTCAGTGCAGAACCTTCTCCCAGGGAAGTGCAGTTTGCGTGAGAGGCCCCTGTGCAGAAATGGCTGCTAGGCTCTGCTCTCTTTTAAATTGATCCCTTCTTAGTAGGTATCTTTTTTATTCCTTTCAGGATTCAGTTAAACTATTTTATAGCATCTACTTAGGTATATCTTTCTATATAAAACTCTAATATGCAAATCGACTGAATGGCATAATGACTGGCAGAACGACCGGTCCCTATGATGTGCACTGACCACCAGGGGCCAGATGCTCAATGCAGGAGCTTTCCCCACCCCACAGGCCCCAACCAGTGGTGATCGACTGAATGGCATAATGACTGGCAGAACGACCGGTCCCTATGATGTGCACTGACCACCAGGGGCCAGATGCTCACCGCCGGTTGCCCCGCAGAAGGAGGCGACCGGCAGCAGTGGCAGGGGGTGGGGCCAGTGAGTGGGTGGGGCCATGCCAGCCAAGGCTGGTGTGAGCAGGGGCCCTGATCACCACCACCCCCGTCACCCCACAGATCAGCCCTGATTGCCGGCCAGGCCTAGGGACCCTGCCCGAGCATGAATTTCGTGCACCGGGCCTTAGTCTATACTAATAAAAGGGTAATATGCTAATTAGACCGGACATCCTTCCGGACAAAGCCACGGTGGCAGGGGCTGAGGCAGAGGCAGTTAGGGGCAATCAGGTCAGCAGGGGAGAGCAGTTAGGGGGATCAGGCAGGCAGGCAGAGAGGTTAGGGGCAATCAGGCAGGCTGGCAGGTGAGCGGTTAGGAGTCAGTGGTCCCGGATTGCAAGAGGGATGTCAGACTGCCAGTTTAGGCCCAATCCCTGCCTAAACTGGCAGTCAGACATACCCCAAGGGGTCCCGGATTGGAGAGGGTGCAGGCCGGGCTGAGGGACCCACCCCCTCCCGTGCATGAATTTTGTGCACCGGGCCTCCGGTATGTTACATATTACAATATGCACACACATACACTATTTCACCATG
The DNA here is from genome assembly GCF_000147115.1 of Myotis lucifugus. Lineage (NCBI taxonomy): Eukaryota > Metazoa > Chordata > Mammalia > Chiroptera > Vespertilionidae > Myotis > Myotis lucifugus. Next base: position 487,940 of record NW_005871532.1, read on the forward strand.
TGAAGGAGTCCCACTCACACTTCTCTGCACATCCCTCATGCAAGGCAGGGCTTGGGGTACTTAGTGACTGACAGAACTAGAGACTGTGGGCCACAGACAGCACCCCCACATCCTAACAGCCCAGGGAGTTGCAATGCCTGGAGGGGCAGCAGAGGGAATGAGGAAGACACTCTGGTCCCCAGCAGCCGTGGGAACCACTCCAGGAACAAGGACAGGCCTCGCTCAGCCTGAGGAAGAGCCTCTGTTCAAGATGCCAGTGGCGCAGCGGCAGCGGCAGGAGGGATGAGCCCGGGCGCTGCAGGCAGTCGGGAAGGGCTGAGCCTCTGAAGAGGCTGCCCAGGGATTAAACCCAAACCCGTGGCTGGAAGTTGAGCTAGAAGAATGTTGACGTCCTTCTAGCGCACAGATTCTCTAATTCTATGAATCACAAGAGGATGTTTTAAAAATTCTAGGCAGTGGAAGAAACTTGCAGATGAGAAAGTGTGGTTCGGTCACTTTAAACATATTAGGAGTGTTTCAGTGCATTTGATATGCTTCAATTGTCGTCCTCTCCATTTCTCCCTGTTTAATGGAACTAAGGGGTTTACCACAGGCAGCTGCCACAGAGGTCAGAGCTGCTCTCTCCCTGGCTTGCCTTCCACCCCCACCCACCCCTCGACTCCAGAAGGGCCCTGGCCCAGCAGGGGTCCTTCCAAGTCCAGCTCCAGATGAGAGGACCCCACAGCCCTGGCGGGATGTGGCCTGATGTTCTGGGAAGGAGAAAGGCTGGCTTTGGGATGTGGAAGGCAGGGGGCCAGTGGGGGTGGAAGGTGATGGAGAGGCTGTGAAAGACACTGCCAGGGTTGGACAGGGCCAGAGGGCAATGATGCAAATGCCCACATGAAGGCAGAGGACCCTTCTATCAAAAAACAAGATAAAAACCCATTTCCATGGGCATCACTTCTCCACCAGCTGATGCCTTGGGTGCGGGCTTTGCTTCTGCAAATGTCAATGTTCCCAGAAGGCAGCTGGCATAATCCCGACCTCAGAGGACTGTGGGGAGGGTTAGTGAGCACACGGAGCTCACCACTGTGCACGGTGCCCTAAATCTAGAAGTCTCCATCCCCTCCTGCTTGCCAGGCACACGTGCCCAGGCGTGTGGCTTCAGACTGTTCCACGGAGCAGATGAGGGAGCAGGACGAGGCTCCAATGTGTTGCTGGTGTGGAAGGGGCACCAAATTAGTTCAAATGCTTGAACAACATATTTCACTCGCTTCTTGGTTTTGTCCCATCCCACACCTAGCTCGGCCCAAGAATGGGCAGGGAGGGCCAGAACACGGGCCAGAGGGAAAAGAGGGGGGAGGGGAAGAGACTGTGGCTTCTCGCTCACAGCAGGACAGTCTGTGCCTGGCATGGCCGTGGAGACTGTCCCATTGTCTGATGGAAAGATGGGGGTGGGGAGAACGTGGCCTCTGCGCTGCCATCAGTCTCCCAAATTCACAGTGTGTTTCCAGCATGGGCCTCAGCTGCCAGGGCCCAGCTGACTGAGAGCAAGAGGGACTGTGGCTAGACACAAGAAAGAACTTCCTGTCAGGTTGGTGAGACATTGTACCCAGCACTGAGGAAAACTGCAGGAGAACCTTTGCCTGGAGATGTTTATAGCCTGTGCTTTGTCCCTCGACACACCTGCTGTGAGCAGGAGGTGCGCCAGTTCTGTCCTGCCTGAGGGGGCTTGTGGCAGAAATTTCCAGGGGAGTCCTTGACTCCGTTACCCCATTCAGTGGTGCTAGGATCCCACACGAGGGGGTCCACTTGGGGAATGCAAGGTTTCCCAGCCATGTTCCATCGAAGACTGGCATCCTATGGGCTTCCAGCTCAGCACCCTTTGGGCTCATGGCCAAAGCTGTTTGGAAGATGAGGAGGTAAGATAGTTGTTTGGTTTAGGACAGGTCAGCGTCCATGCTAATGTGCCGCGCATCTCTACAAGGGGAAATAGAACAGAGTGGTATCCGACATTTCTGGGTTTGAGTGGAGGGCCACAAAACTCGTTATTCACAAAGCACGCACCATCTAAGTAGCGCTGCCCGATGGAATGTCTGGTGGAAAAGTTCTAGATCTGCGCTGTCCACATGTGGCCACTGAGAACTGGAAATGTGGCTGGTGAGAGGGAGGAACTGAGTTTTACATTTCATTTAGCTTTAAGATGAGGAATGCCAGTACTTCCAAGCCCTTGGTTGTAATAAATAAACGATAAGTGATGTGAAAAGCATACATGGGCTCTGATCCAAGATGGCGGAATGGGAACACCCTGCACTCCCCTCTCCAGCAACGCATAGAATGACACATACAGACAGAGCAGTCCCCCCTGGAGAAGAACAGGGGCTGACCGAACAGCTTCTGAGAGAGAGAGAGAGAGAGATGGAGAGCAAGAGAGGGAGAGAGGGAAAAGAAGGGAGAGAGAGAGAAGGAGAGAGGGAGAGAGAGGGAGAAGGAGGGAGAGAGAGAAAGGGAGAGAGGGAGAGAGGGAGAGAGAAGGAAGAGGGAGGGAGAGAGAGAGAGGTTGACCTGCAGCAGCTCTGGCTCCAGCTTCCAGCCTTGTAACTCGCCCCCAAACTCTCCTCAAGTCACATTCAAGTTCACGTTAGCTGCAGCTCCAGCCCAGGTGTGGCTTCCTGCAACCACACCTCCCTCAGCTACAGTCCAGCTTACGTTCAGGATCCCTTCAGCTGGCTCCACCTGCAGCTGCGGTTCAGCCCAGGAACTCTGGGAGGCCTGAGTCCACTCCAGCTACAAATCCAGCCACCCTGCCAAGGGTCCAGTGCAGCTTGCCCCTGGGACTTTCCTTGGCCCTTTCCATTCCAGCTATAGTTCCAGGTCTTCATAAGGCCTGTCCCCCAGGGACTCCCTGTGGCCCACAGTTAATATAAAGGTCCAGTGCAGCTTGCCCCTGGGACTTTCCTTGGCCCTTTCCATTCCAGCTATAGTTCCAGGTCTTCATAAGGCCTGTCCCCCCAGGGACTCCCTGTGGCCCATGCAGGCTCCAGCTCCCACTGGCCTGCCAAGGACACTGACACACAGTCTACACAGGAGCCCTCATACACAAGGTCACTCCTGCAAGACCAAGAGAGGTTGCTGTTTTACCTAATTCATAGCAACAAACACACAGAGACAGCCAAAATGAAGAGATAGAGAAATACGTCCCAAACTAAAGACCAGTACAAAGCCCCAGAAAAAGAACGAAATGAAACAGAGACAAGCAATCTATCAGATAAAGTGTTCAAAACACTGGTTATTAGGATGCTCAATGATCTCAACAAAGGAGCCCCTGCGAACTCGGGCACCAGGAGGGACCTGCTACCCAAGCTCTTGGCCAGCCCAGAGACCGGCAGCCCACCAGGAACGCAGGCTTTTGACCCGTGCCAGCCCCAGTCGACCCAGTGGATGCAGTCTGGTTGGACTGAAGCCAAAGTGGGACCTTTGCACCAGTGAGGGTGAAGAAGCTGATTTTTTAACCAGCTCATCCTTTTCTGAGGAGCCACCACAGCGGTGAACAGCACCCACCACAGGAGCTGCTGCCAACTGAGGAGCAACTGCTACCACAACCGCCCGAGGAGCAACCGCAGCCCGAGGAGCCACAGCCACCCAAGGAGCAGCCCCTGAACGACTCAAAAAGCAAGAAAAAATGATAGTAAATCATCTAACTCTACAACTCAAAGAATTCGAAAGAGAGCAACAAGAAATGTCCAGAGTGAGCAGAAGGAAGGAGATAATAAAGATTAGAGCAGAAATAAATGACATAGAGACAAAAAAAAATACATAAAATCAATGAAACCAAGAGCTGGTTCTTTCAAAGGATAAACAAGATTGATAAACCTCTAGCCAGGCTCACCAAGAAGCAAAGAGAGAGGACCCAAATAAACAAAATCAGAAATGATAGAGGCGAAATAACAACAGACCCCACAGAAATACAAATGATTGTTAAACAATACTATGGACAACTCTACTCCAACAAATTAGACAACATGGAGGAAATGGACATATTCCTAGAAAAATACAACATTCCAAAACTCAATCAGGAAGAATCTAAAAATCTCAACAGGCCAATAACTATGGAAGAAATTGAAGCAGTCATCAAGAAGCTTCCAGCAAACAAAAGCCCAGGACCAGACCAGCTTCACAGGGGAGTTTTACCAAACATTCAAGGAAGAACTAAAACCTATCCTCCTCAGACTACTACAAAAAATTCAAGAGGAAGGAACACTTCCAAGCTCATTCTATGGAGCCAGCATCACCCTAATACCAAAACCAGGTAAAGACAACACAATGAAAGAGAATTACAGGCCAATATCCCTCATGAACATAGATGCCAAAATCTTCAACAAAATCTTAGCAAATTGGATCCAGCAGTACATCAGAAAGATCATACACCATGACCAAGTAGGATTTATCCCAGGGATGCAAGGATGGTACAATATCTGCAGATCAATAAACGTGATACATCACATAAACAAATTGAAAGAAAAAAAACACATAGTCATATCAATTGATGCAGAAAAAGCATTTGACAAAATCCAACACCCATTTTTGATAAAAAACTCTCATCAAGGTGGGAATAGAAGGATCATACCTCAATATAATAAAAGCCATATATGACGAACCCACAGCCAACATCATACTCAATGGACAAAAACTAACACCATTTCCCCTAAGAACAGGAACAAGACAGGGATGCCCACTCTCACCACTCCTGTTCGATATAGTACTGGAAGTATTAGCCATTGCAATTAGACAAGAAGAAGAAATAAAAGGCATTCAAATTGGAAAAGAAGAAGTAAAACTGTCCTTATTTGCAGATGACATGATAGTATACATAAAAAACCCTAAAGACTCCATCAAAAAACTACTAGACTTAATAAATGAATTCAGCAATGTAGCAGGATACAAAATTAACGCCAAGAAATCTATGGCATTTCTATACACCAATAGTGAACTTACAGAAAGAGAGACTAAAAAAGCAATCCCATTTACCATCGCACCAAAAAATTTAAGCTACCTAGGAATAAACTTAACTAAAGAGGTAAAAGACCTCTACTCAGAAAACTACAGGACGTTGAAAAAAGAGATAGAGGAAGACATAAACAGATGGAAGAACATACCATGTTCTTGGATTGGTAGAATTAACATCATTAAAATGTCCATACTACCAAAAGCAATCTATAAATTCAACGCACTTCCCATTAAAATACCAATGGCATATTTCACAGACCTAAAACAAACTCTCCAAAAATTCATCTGGAATAAAAAAAGACCCCGAATAGCTGCAGCGATCCTGAGAAAGAACAAAGTAGGTGGGATCTCAATACCAGATATCAAGCTGTATTACAAAGCCACTGTTCTCAAAACTGCCTGGTACTGGCACAAGAACAGACATATAGATCAATGGAATAGAATAGAGAGCCCAGAAATCGACCCGAACCAATATGCTCAATTAATATTTGACAAAGGAGGCAAGAACATACAATGGAGTCAAGCCAGTCTCTTCAATAAATGGTGTTGGGGAAATTGGACAGATACATGCAAGAAAATGAAACTAGACCACCAACTTACACCATTCACAAAAATAAACTCAAAATGGATAAAGGACTTAAATATACGACGGGAAACCATAAAAATACTAGAGGAATCCAAAGGCAACAAAATCTCAGACATATGCCGAAGCAATTTCTTCACCGATACAGCTCCTAGGGCATTGGAAACTAAAGAGAAAATAAACAAATGGGACTACATCAAAATAAAAAGCTTCTGCACAGCAAAAGAAACCATCAACAAAACAACAAGAAAGCCCACTTCGTGGGAAAACATATTTGCCAATGTCATATCTGATAAGGGCCTAAGCTCCAAAATTTATAGGGAACTCATACAACTTAACAAAAGGAAGATAAACAATCCAATCAAAAAATGAGCAAAGGACCTAAATAGACACCTTGCAAAAGAGGACATTCAGAAAGCCAAGAGACATATGAAAACAGGGTCAAAGTCACTAATCATCCGAGAGATGCAAATCAAAACAACAATGAGGTACCATCTCACACCTGTCAGAATGGCTATCATCAACAAATCAACAAACGACAAGTGCTGGAGAGGATGTGGAGAAAAAGGAACACTCGTGCACTGCTGGTGGGAATGCAGACTGGTGCAGCCACTCTGGAAGACAGTATGGAGTTTCCTTAAAAAACTAAAAATGGAACTCCCATTTGACCCTGTGATCCCACTTCTAGGAATATATCCCAAGAAACCAGAAACACCAATCAGAAAGGATATATGCACCCCTATGTTCATAGCAGCACAATTCACCATAGCTAAGATCTGGAAACAGCCTAAGTGCCCATCAGTAGATGAATGGATTAGAAAACTGTGGTACATCTACACGATGGAATACTATGCTGCTGTAAAAAATGGAACTCCCATTTGACCCTGTGATCCCACTTCTAGGAATATATCCCAAGAAACCAGAAACACCAATCAGAAAGGATATATGCACCCCTATGTTCATAGCAGCACAATTCACCATAGCTAAGATCTGGAAACAGCCTAAGTGCCCATCAGTAGATGAATGGATTAGAAAACTGTGGTACATCTACACGATGGAATACTATGCTGCTGTAAAAAAGAAGGAACTCATACCATTTGCAACAGCATGGATGGAACTGGAGAGCATTATGCTAAGTGAAATACGCCAGTCAATGAAAGAAAAATACCACATGATCTCACTCATTTATGGATAATAAAGACCATTATAAACTTATGAACAAAAATAGATACAGAGGCAGAGCTGCCTCGAACAGACTGTCAAACTACAGCAGGAAGACTGGGAAGGGTTGGGGGGCAGTAGGGGGGGTAAGAGATCAACCGAAGGACTTGTATGCATGCATATAAGCATAACCAATGGACATAAGACACTGGGGGTAGGGGAGGCCAGGGGATTGTCAAGGGTGGGGGAAAAAAGGAGACATATGTAATACTCTTTGTAATACTTTAAGCAATAAAAAAAAGAAATAGGAAACATAAAAAAGGAGGCAGAAAACATAAAAAACAACCAATCTGAAATAAAGAATGTAATAACTGAAATGAAGAATACATTGGATGGAATCAATAGCAGGTTAGAGGAAGCAGAGGATCTAATCAGTGATTGGGACAACGAAGGAGCAGAACACATCCAACTGGAACAGCAAAAAGAAAAAGAAATTTAAAAAAATAAGTGCAGTTTAAGGGACCTCTGGGACAACATCAAGTATACCAACATTTGAATCATAGTGGTCCCAGAAGAAGAGAGAGAGACAGAAAACCTTTTCCAAAAGTTAATGGCTGAAAACTTCCCCAATATGGTGAAGCAAAAGACACACAAGTCCAGAAAGCATGGAGAGTCCCAAACAAGATGAACCCAAAGAGGGCCACACCAAAACACATAATTAAAATGCCAGAAGTTAAATCAACAAGGATTTTTTTTACTTCAAAGTTGAAAATAAACACAGACAAATAAACTTAACAATATACCAAATAGATAACTATATTAAAGAAAAGTAAAAAAGAAAGAACCCAAGTAACTTTTAGCTAGAGTACTTTTACTCCCCTCATTCTGAAGATAAAAGGGCCAAAATAACTGCAAAAAACTTACATGACTTCATAGGTTAGAAGGTTTATTATTAGCAGTGGTATGGGTGTAGTAATTCTGAAGCAAGTTTATGGGCTGTAGAATTAAACAAAGGAGTAAATGCATTGATTTTGCTCGGAGCCAGGCCTCTCATGATGAGGCAAAGGAACTACAAATATAAAGTGGTGAAAGGCAAGAATGAGAGGAAAGGGATATTTTCCCGTTTATCCACTGAAAGGACGTAAGAGATGACACCTCGGTGGCAATGAGCACACCTAGCTTTCAGACCTAGGGTTCTATTATTCCTTAAAAAACACAGAAAACAAACAAAACAAGACAATAAAACAGGGGTCCTTAGCCAATGGCTGAGTCCCGGGCTGGGCTGGGGCGTGGACCTGGACCACCGTGTGCCAGAGGTAAGAAGGTGCTCAAAGCCAACAGGCACAGAAGCCAGCTTGCAGGAGCTCCCACTGCCACATCTGGGACAATCTGAGCATCAAAATAAGTCATCATAGTAACGGATTATAGCCATTGAATAAAATCGGAATCCATGGATCCATACTGACAGAAGTAAATAAGTAAGAAGACAAGAGCCTCACCGCAAACTGCTCACCAACAAATGCAGAAAGAATGCTGTCGCTGAGCCCACTATCTGGCAATCATGTAGTGATGTGATGCAGGCACAGGCCTCCATGTGCTCTAAGGAGCAGGATATTCACGTGCCTTCCAATCATCTCCCACAGGTAGTTATTGCAAAGCAGAAAGTAGAACATTCTACAAAATAACCGGCCCCTGCTCTTCAAAACGTTGAAGTTGAGAGACTAAGACAGATCTAGTTGAAGGAAGGCTGAAGAGACATGACAACTGAAATGCAGCCAGTGATCTGGACTGGACCCTGAACTGAAGAACACTGACTGCAGGGGACATGGGTGGAATCGGAGTAGAGTGTGGATGGGGGCGGGAGGGGGGGATGGCTCACACAGTGGGACTCAGCTGCTCTTGCTTCTCTTGCAGTACAGAGAAAGTCATGTCTGCTGAGTGGTGAGAGAATGCGCATGTGGAGGCCACCATTGCCAGGGCGGGTGAGGATGGTGGCTCCTGACAGGGAGGGTGATGTCTGCAGATGCCTTCAGGATTCCAGGGAGGAGGGAGGACGTCAGTGTGCCGAGCAGTTCTGAGCAGCTACTGAGAGGAGCCCTGGTGGGCATGGCAGAGCCCTGCCCGTGCAGCCACCCAGGCCCACAGGGTAGGAATGTGCCGGCGAGCTGCCCAGACAGATGCCTGGGGCGTGGGTGCTGGGCCCCGCTGACAGCACGTGGTCAGCACTTGCCCACGGCATGTGGGCGCGGCTGCCACTAGGTGCACAGATGCCAGGGTTTTCTGGGAAGTGCTGCTCAAATGAGCTACATCTCATAGTCACCAAGTTTATGTCATAATTGTCTGAGAGTCAGAGAAAAGCATTTCCAAAACAAGCATTTGCAGAAAACAAGTGCTTTATCAGAAAGTGACCTTGGACCTTCTTCTATCAGCAAAGCCTGCTCTCCAGGCAAGAAGCTCTTCAGCCCATCAAGTACAAAGGCATCCGCCTTTGTGTCCCTGCCTCTCCTCAGCAGCGAGGCTGAAGAGGTGGGAATTGGGTTTGCAGACGCACTAAGGCTTGGAGGTTGGCCATTCTCCTTGTAACCCAGTCCCCTCTGTTCTGCCCGTGCCCGGGGGGTTCTGTCAGACAGACTGCTCCCGCTCTCACACGCACACACACGTGTGTGCACACAGGGACACACAGCCAAGCAGAAGCTCTGTGTCGGGCTGACCCCAAGTCTGAGGGGCCCTGGGGTGTCTCCGGTGGTCGGCTGCTTTATCATTTTACGCTTCTGGGGAAAGTCAGCCAAGAAGGCGTGCTCACAGGTAAGCACGGGAATGCCAAGCCCTCTGGTTATCAGCCCTGGGACCTAAGGGAGCGCCCCCTTCCTGTGTGTCCCCAGCCAGGGCAGCAACCAGGTTGAATCAGCCAGCCAGACTGGGGCTGCCGGGAGCCGGCCGGCGGGGCTTACATTCTGCTTTGGCACAGACGAGGCAGGCCGTGGTGCAGTTGAAGAAGTTCAGGACCCCAGCCACAGCCACGCTGATGTCGGTGTTGCTGGGGTGCAGGTTCAAGGTGGTGAATCTCTGGAGCTGGAACTTGATAAATTCCTCTGGGGCCACTTTGAAATGAGGGACCTGAGAGGAGGAGCAAAAATGAGCAGCAGGTGGGGGAGGGGTCCAGAAAGAGGGAGAAAGCAGCTAGAGGCTGTGGAGGAGGATTTTTTATGTCAGGCCTTTTGCCTCCCACCAGCGGGAAACAGAGCCGGCAGCCTCAGGGCACCCACGGGATGGCATCCTAGACAGCGCTGCAGGCCAGGCGGGCCAGGGGAGGCCCTCCAGGACTGTGTGGGTGCCCTGTACACCTTGGGACTGATTCTGGAAGAAACGGCCCACTGCTGAGCAGCTCGACAAGTGGCTCTTGGAGGCATAATCCTCATAATCCTTGAGCTGTCCTGAATAAATCAGAGCAGAGATGGCAGGGAAAGAAAAACACTGCTCTGGGGACCAAGAGACGAGGCCACTGGCCCAGCAGGAGCACCAGCCCGCTCCCACACCTTGGAACATGCACGTGGAGAGAGGCGTCGCCGGCTAGGAAGCCACGTGGAGAGCCTGCGAGTGGAGCCAGGTGCATAAACGCCTGCTGTGGCTGCAAGGGGCAGTCAGCTCCCTTCTGACTCTGTTCCTGACATTCCCAAGAGGCACTGCCCTGACTCCGCCTCTCTTCTCCTGGGAAGCGATTGTACAGCCTGGGATGGCTACTTTATTGGCAGCTCAGGCTACTGGGTAGGTCATTGGACAGTTAAAACATAATAAGCTGCCATCCATCTTGATTTTATTCTGTCTCCCTCACCCCTGGTACCAGCCAGGAGAGCTGCAGGCTGCTCTGTGCCCCTGCGGGAGGTGGGGCTGGAACTTCAACATTCCTCTCTGAGGACCAGTGGCCTACGGGACACAAATCACAGCAAGCATGGCTCTAGAGTGGTGTTAAAACAAGTAGGACTGAGGGTAAACAGCAGGAAGGACTTCTGGTGGTGCGTTCACAGGCTAGCCCAGTCTGTCATGTGCTGAGATGGTCTTCATAGGAGTCGATGACCTTATCATTTTAAGCTTCTGAGGAAAGTCGGCCGGAGGCCAGATCTCCATGAAACCGGATGAGGGGAGAGGAAGGACTAGCAGAGATTGGGAGAGAAATGTCTGAATTCAACGAAGATTAACCCCTGAACTGACAGGGCAGCCACTATTTCCAGCAGAGACTGAAAGTGCAGACCTGGGAGAGTCCTGCGAGTCAGGAGCCAGGACTCAGAAGAGTGAAGCTGTGTCCTAAAGAACGCTGTATCCCAGCTTGTATTTTGCATCCCATATGATTTGTGTAAAATGAATGAACCCTGGAAGGATAAAGGTCACAGAGGAGCAAGATGGAAGCACAGGCCAGGCAGGTGCGGGGACGGGGCCTGGATGACACATTTGGGGTCTCTAGCCGAGGCCACTGTGCATGGACATCCAGCCACCAGGGTTCCGTTAGCAGCACACTCACCTCTGGGAGATGATACCCTTAGAAATACCCTCAAATCCATGGGCTCAGGAAAGTGAAGGACAAATGGGTTTTAAAGTCTAAAGATTTGGTTGCATCCAGGTGGTGTGGCTTGGGGCAAACTGCTTCACCCGCCCAACTCATTCCAATGGAGGTGACAAGAGGTGCCTCTTGGAGCTTCGGGAGCATGAAATGAGATGCTGTGAGTGAGGGGTGGAGCCCTCACTGCCTCACACAGCAAGTGTTCGGCAGTGCCCCTTCTCCTCCTTGTACCCTTTTTCCCAAAGTGCAGGGGCTCCGGCCTAGCTCCTGGAGCTGTGTGTGCAGGAGGCAAGGCTGAGGGGCTCCGGGAGGGGCACTGGTGGGAGGGCGCTGGGGAAGCCACCAGCTACTCTAATGAGCCAGGAAGAGAGGGCCTGGCCACGCCTGCTGACACTCCATCTGTGGAGGTGGGAGCAGGAGAGGTGAGCAGGAGGGGGAGGGCAGCCAGGCAGAGAGCAGCGGTCAGGGCCAGGGGGTGTTAGCAGCACTCAAAGAAATGAGCTCCTTGGTGAGAACTCCATTTCTTTTCCCTGGAGCTGAGGGGGTTCAGGGTAAGGCAGTTCAACCTCATAAAACATTAAAAGCCATGCATGATTGGAACGGAGAGCAAAGGCTGCTCTGGAAGGAACAGGCCAGACAAAGAAGGTCGCTGTCCTGCCAGCCCCGGGCAGCACAGGCAGCTGGGGAGCTGATGAGGAGTGTGTGCCACTTCTGGGCTACGATTCCCAGAAGGTCAGGGGTGTGCGAAGCTGAGATAAAACAGCCAATGAGGCCCAGGAGGAAGCCATTCTGGAGTGGGCTCAGGGGAAGGTCTGTATGGGACCTCGAGGAAAATAGGATGGGAGGAAGGGGAGAGGAAGGAAGAAGAGAAAAGGCGAGAACAGAAGAGAGAAAGTGAGGAGCTGTCCTTGGGCGAGCTCACGTGGGAGGATCACAACAGCTGGAGGTGAGCTGTCACTTGGAGCCCAGCAAGAAGATGGAAATTACACTCCAGGTCCAAGGTCCTGGGCCCGGGACTGAGCCGTTGGGGGCTGCAGTGGGGCGGAAGCCCGGGTGAGGCCTGGGCTGGCTGAGAATCATCATTCAGGATGCCTGAGGGGATGAGGCCGGGCAGGTCCCTGGACTGGGCCAGGAGCAGGAAGGTGAGGGGCTCGGTCTACAGAGCAGCTCCTGGCCCTGGAAGAGCAGACCCTGGGGGTGGTGGTGGGGCAGCAAGGCCTGCAGGCCGTTCATGGCGTGATGATTCCAAGAGCAGGTCCTGGGAGGGAGATCACTCAGCCTTCTGGTCACCGGAGAAGCGGTGGCATCAAGGGAGCACCGAGGGCCAGGACAGAGGCTGCGCGGCCCCACTGTCCCTGCACTGCATGCAGAGGAGTTTCTCCCTGCAGTGGGTCCTGTCCTATTTCTAAGAGCCAGAGCCGCCCCAGGCGGAGCCTCCAGTCCCTAGGACAGGAGGAAGATTGGTCCCGCTTCCCAGTCCTCTTTTCTGCCCCTCCCCAGCTCCTTCCGGCCCTGAAGGGCCTGGCTAGAGGCGCTTGGGGCAGAGAGAGGATTCCCGGTTGCTTTGCCACTGTCTCCCAGGGATACGCTTGAAGGGAAAGAAGTGGTTGATTCTGGGAAGACCTAAGAATGATTCCAGCAACAGGCAGAATCGCTGAACTTCACAGCTTGTTTCTCTAGGGACGAAGGAGGGAGAGAGTTGAAATCAGGAGCAGGCTGTTGCTCAGCCTCGCCAGCATCCTCATCTCTCATGGAACTAGAACTACAGGAAATGGCTCAGCACTTTGAAAGGGGAGAGACTCCAGGTAGAGGCGGCACCTTGCGGAGGAAGTTGCTGATGGACGAGTGAACACTGGACTTGGTGAATGAGGTAGAAAGCAAAATAGAATCCTTTCTAGAGAACTTATAAAACAAGTTTTCAAACTATTTTACCGTCAAATGTAGCAATGCCACTTCCCCAGAGTCCCAATGTCTAAATACATAACAGGTTCTGTCACGTGGAGTCAGACTTCTGCCCTCTGGCCCCCACCCCCACCCACCCCAACCCCAACCCCCCCTCTACCCCCTCCCCCAGCCCCACCTCCCCAAGGACCATAGACCCAAAGGCGTCCTTGAAATCCTGTGTGAAACCTGCTCCAGTCCCCTCCATCCAAACAGCCTGGAACTGG
>NW_005871532.1:503118-504504 GCF_000147115.1 Myotis lucifugus
CTTCACCCCTTCTACATGCCCTACAGGTGTGGTCCCCATCCCACTCAGCTACTGGGTCTACTTCTCCAAAGGTCACCATGACCTTTGGGTTCCCAGACACCTTCCAATCTTCCTTCTCACCCACTGCTGTGACTGCTCTTTCTCACTTTCATTGCTGGCTCCTCTCCCTTCCACCACCTGCTCAAGTCAGAGGTCATCCAGGTCTCTCTGCCCTGGGCAACCTCACCCTGGCCTGTGGCCTCTGCTCATATCTCTGCCCAGGTGGTCCTGCACTCTGACTGACACTCTGGGTTACAAAGTCAAGTTCCAACCACCTGCTGGATGTCAGCAGAGGGATGTGCACACAGAGAGGCAGAATGCATGGTCATTAAGAGCACGAACTCTGAGGCCAGACCGTCTGGGTAAGTCTGGGCTCTGTCTCTGCCTGTGAGACCTAGAGCGAGTTGCTGCCCCTCTCTGGGCCTGCTTCCTCATCTCAGGAATTGAAAGGCTAGCAGCACCTCCCCCCTGGGCTTGTTGTGGGAATAAATGAATTAGTACATGCAACGTTCTTAGAGCAGTGCTGACATGCTACCCTGATCTTCTTATTCTGCCCACCACATCACATTTGCTGTATAGTTGCCATACATCATCGGATTTGATTTTCATACTTTTAGGATGAACATTCATTGTTCTCCCCACTTTACAGATGGAGAAACTGAGGCTTACAAAGTTTCAGGAACTTGTTCAAGATCACACAGGTAATGTGGTAGGGCTGGGCTTGAACCTGGAGATCCATCTAGCACCAAAGCCCATGTGCTTAACCATTGCACTCCCTTCACTTAGCTCCCCAAGCTCAGAACCACAGTCACCCTTGAAGCTCAGCGGCTCTATTCACTGCTATACCAATCAGGGGCCAGGCTTTGGCCACTTGACCTTGCCCTGCCATTCCCTCCTCCCCACTCCCACGGCAATCTTGCAGGTCGGCCTCTTCTGTCTCCAGGATCCTTCACTTCCAATCTGTCCTCCAAACTGAGGCACATAGTAATCCCAAAGCATAGCTCTGTGCTCCTGCCACGCACTCCCACAGCTGCACTAAAGCCATGACGCCCATCCCAGCTCCGTGGGAAACTGGAAATAAACTGAATGTCTAGTCATGAGGGAATAGTTATCTAGAGTCTGGGTCACATACACAAAGGGAGTATTTAAAATGCTTATCAACAGTTTATAATAGCACTTAAATCTTTAATATATTAAAATTAAGAGAAAAAGCAGGGAATAAAATTATACGTATCTATACTAATAAAAGGGTAATATGCTAATTAGACTAGGAGACCTTCTGGGAGACCTTCCGGATGTCCTTCCAGACAAAGCCATGGTGGCGGGGCCGAAGCAGATATGGTTAGG
>NW_005871532.1:506068-569551 GCF_000147115.1 Myotis lucifugus
GAAAAAGAAGGATCTCTTACCCTTTGAGACAGCATCGAGGGACCTGGAGAGTATCATGCTAAGTGAAATAAGTCAGTCAGAGAAAGACAAGTATCACATGATCTCACTCATATGTGGAATCTAATGAACAAAATAAAATGATGAACATAATAGATCCAGAAACATGAAATCATGGAACAGAGTGCGGAATCTCGGAGGGAAGGTGGAGGAGGGTGGGTGGGAGGTAATCAACCAAAGACCTTGTGCATATATGCATGGCCCATGGACACAGACACTGGGGTGGTGAGGGCCTGGGGTGGGGAGGGGGAATTGGTGAGGGTAGGCTGAAAGGGAATTAATGGGGGGGAAAAGGGTACATATGTAATACTTTTAACAATAAAAACATTTTTTTAAGGCTCTGAAACTAAATGATTTTCATTAAACCCTTTTAGTGGCAAAATCCAATCAACAAAGACAGATGTGAAGCCATTTATAATCTATACTAATAAAAGGGTAATATGCTAATTAGATCAGACATCTTCCGGACGTCCTTTCTCACAAAGCCATGGTGACATGGGCCGAGGCAGAGGCAGTTAGGGGAGATCAGGCCAGCAGGGGAGGGCAGTTAGGGGTGATCAGGCCAGCAGGGGAGGGCAGTTAGGGGCAATCAGGCCAGCAGGGAAGGGCAGTTAGGGGAGATCAGGCCAGCAGGGGAGGGCAGTTAGGGGTGATCAGGCCAGCAGGGGAGGGCAGTTAGGAGGCAATCAGGCTGGCAAGCAGAAGCGGTTATGGGCGATCAGGCAGGCAGACAGGTGAGTGGTTAGGAGCCAGTGGTCCTGGATTGCAAGAGGGATGTCTTACTACCGGTTTAGGCCCGATCCCACAAACTGGCAGTTAGACATCCCCCGATGGGTCCCGGATTAGAGAGGGTGCAGGCTGGGCTGAGGGACACCCCCCACCCCATGCACAAATTTTGTGCACCGGGCCTCTAGTACATGGATAATTGAATGTAAGGATGCATTTGTTTGAGTATGAGATTCTGCCCTGAGCCCCCTGGAGATGTCATGTAATGTATGGTATAGGCACCACATGACCTTCCCAACATGTAGAAACTTCTGGATTCTAACAACATCCAGCCTCAGGCTCTGGTGTCCTGTGCCTGCCATTCTGTCTAACCCCATCTCCTTCACTGGAGTGGGGCAGGAGCCAGTGCTCACCAGGTGCTGCTCACCTGAGGGACGTGATCAATGAGCCCCATGAGCAGTGAGTGCCTCCCCGGCAGCCCTTGCGGCCTGCTGGCCCCGGGAATTTCCCTTCATTCCCTATGGAGGAGGCCATGCTCAAGAGGAACAAGCCTTTTAGGGAGAACCCTGGGCCAGTCCCGGTCCGCAGGCCCTGCCATCCCTCCATGAGGACTCTGAGCCCAGGGGCAGGGAGGGAACCAGAAACTCGAGTGATGTTGCTGAGAGGAACTGGAAGCAACTGCAGGAGCAGCTGCTGAGATGGGAGACACGATGGGGACTGCAGGAAGAGGCATTTCTTCGCTCTAGCTGTCGCTGGCCTCGCTTCCAAGGCCCTCGGAAACCTGGCTGAACTGGAGGGACTCATGGACACTTACTTTCTTCCTAGTCTTTCCAGGGAGGGCAGGGTCTGCGGTGACGCAGAGGCCCAGGGAGGGCGAGCTAGGCACCCTGGATGGCGGCTCCCCCAGCTGCTCCTAGCCCTTGTGGTCAACAGGTCTGCCTTGGGCGCCGGCCGTTCTGGGGGCAGAGGGACCAGGAGGACTCAGGCACTTCAGGGGCTGATGGAGGGGAGTGGGGGGTAGGTGAGTCCTCTCCTGTGCATGGTTATGCTGCAAGCTATGCACATGAGCATCCTGACTGTCACCAGCAAGGCACACAATGGCCTCAGTCAACACCAAGAGCCATCCCTTCCCAGTGCCCAGCCTGCAGGAGGGGACAAGGCGCTGGATGGATGGGCTTTGTGGCCTCTGAGCCCAGCAGGGGGTGTGAAGGTGGCACCGCAGGTCTCTGCAGTCCCACCGGAAAGCCCTGTCACCAACAGCATGTTATCAAAGTTTTCAGCCTGGTCCCAGCCCACCCTGTGCAGCAGCACCCTGTACAGGGCAGAGGCGCTTCCAAGGAGACACCTGCACCCCAGACCTTGACAGTCGCCCGGGGAGGAGTCTTACACTGACTGTGCTGTTACTAATGGTGGTGGCATGACAGAGTGCACCTGGGACAAGGCTGCTCAGGTCTTTAAATGCGTCATCTCCTGTAATCCTCACCACAGCCTCGGGAATGGGAACTCATCATTCCTGTTGCAGATGCTGAGGGGTCGGGCCCGGGAGACGCAGTCACTGCTGGGGGAGCCAGGGTTAGGGTCTTGGAGCAGCTGACTCTGCAGCTAAGCTCTGACTGTTGGCCCCTGCCCTCTCCCACCGGCCCTCGCCAGGCCCCCCAAGAAACTCCCTGCTTCAGCCACGCCCCCTGTGCTGTTTTTCTTAGGCCTCGAACCTTTGCACATGCTATCTTGCCTTCTGCATAAATGCTCCCCTCCCTTCTGGTCACCCACCCAACACTCCCGATCTAGCCTGGAGGCCTTCCTGACACTGAGCTACACCTTTGACCTCGTCCGACCTCCCTCTGTCTTTGCAGCCACTCATGGCAAGCCCAAGCAGAGCTACTGGGTTATGTCCCTTCTCAGGTGTGAGCGTGAACTGTCTCCTGGGAAGACCCAGAGTTTCCACTTTCCCGTCCGGAAAATGAGGAGGCTGAACCAGACGATGTCTAAGCACACAATTCAGTGCCTTTCTGAGTCCATCTTATGCATTGAGATGCTGGTGACTTGAGAAGGGAACAAGGCATGTCTGTTGCGTGACGCCTCCTATGCCCTCCTCCTCCTCTGCTGCCCCTCATGCAGCCGATGCATTCAGAGAGCGATGGAAGGAGACTAGCCCTCACCAGAGGCAGCTCCGCATCACCTGAGGTCATGGCCATGGAGCCTGCCAGAAGCCTGGGGGCTGGTACGGCCTGGGGGCTGGTAAGGAAGGAGCAGCCATGCAACCAAACATGACCTGCCTGTACCTCCCCAGGACAGGCCCGAACAGCCAGCATCCTCGGGTTTCCAGGGAGACAGTGTGGATGGCTGATAGCATGTCCGTCTCACAGAGCCCAGCCCAGGCAGCGTCCGGAGGAAAGGGGGCGGGAGCCTTGTCCAGTGGCTCCAGGAGACACTGATATCCGGGACAGAGGACGGGCCTGTGCAGCTCCCTGCACAAGGAAGCTGAGGTGGAGACAAGATACGGAGAGAAGGAGGGAGGACCAGGCTGAGGACCTAACAGTCTTGACTATGTCAGATCTGTGGGCTGTGGAGGGGGAGGGGAAGCGTGAGGCAATGATGATGCAGGGGCAGAGGGGGAGGAATCAGATGTGGATTCGAGGAAGCGTTATGAAGGACCCTCACTCTCAATAAACCCACTCAATGAAAGTCTATGTGGTTTTTCATGTGGACCAGACAGAAATGGGAGTGGTTTCCTGCCGTGTCTCCTCAGTGTCCAGGCTTGTTGTTAAGTCAGGGCCCTGTGAGACTGCCCATTGCCAGCCTTGCTCTCAACCATCAAGTGAGGTGAAGTCTGGACTCCAGCGTATTCTGTCTCTTTACACGTCATAACCTTTGATTCTGAAATTGCCACTGCGCCTTGGCAGACACTCCCTCCCTGCCCAAGGGTCACCACGGTGGTTCCTGAAGGGCCTTTTGAAGTTCATCTACGGCTAAGAGAAGGTACAACGTACGTTGTAGGGTTACTTTCCGGCACCCAGAACGTCAGCACCAGGATCTCTCACCTCCTGAAGCAAAGTCCCTGTCACAAGGTGGCAGGCGTGAGGTTGGGGATGTTGTCAGGGCCTCGGAGCCACTACAATCCTTTAAGTTAACAGTGCAGATCAGCCCTGGGCTACCAGCCTCGGAAGACAAAGCCCACAAGGTTGGGCAGGAGCTGGCTTTGCGTGGCTCAAAGCTGTCAGATGTATCAAGCCCAGAACTGGGAAGAGGGGACTAGCTAATCACAAGGGGTGCCCAGGAGGCACACTGACACACACGGGCCACCAAGAGGAGTCCTGGGAACACAGGCTGCTGCCCGCAGGGAGGGCTGGCCTCTGAAAGAGAAGAGAGGAGAGAGGGGGGTGGGAGTGGGGGGGTGGGGGGGGAGATCGGTGCCTGGGCTGGGGCTGCTCAGAGGTGAGGGGGAGAGAACAAAGCCAACAGCAGATCTATAGCTGCTCTTACCGAGTGAGCAGCTGTTGTGTGTGGTGCTGCGCACTCGCCTGCACCGCCTCTGGTCACATGCCCGGTGACCGTCTCCAGCGCACAGCTAGCCACTAGTTGAGCCCGGATTTAAACCAGTGCAGTCTGATTCTACAACCCGTGCTCCCCACTTCATGCCACAGTCTCCCCAAAGTAGGGATGACAGAGCTCTAGTTCCTCCTTCCTCCAGGCATCCTGTCTCCCTCCCCGCCCCCAACACAGCATGGAAGCCCCTCCCTGTCCCCCAGCTTCTGCCCATCGCACCAGCCCATCACCCCGTCCCCTTGCTTTGTGAGGAAAGAGCTGGACTGGAACCTTTCTAAGAACTATCGGGGTCCTGTTTGAAACCCATTGTGGGGGTGCAGCTCTGGCTTCAGGAGAAAGGCCTTTGAGGAGAAAAGATAGAACCCTCTTTTCTAACAAATGCTACTCGTGCCCCAAAAGCAATGAGAGGTAAAAGCTGAACCAAGGGCCACTTGCTGATAAAACAGTTGGTGCCTAAAAGGAGGATGTTGGGCCGAAACCAGTTTGGCTCAGTGGATAGAGCGTCGGCCTGCAGACTGAAAGGTCCCAGGTTCGATTCCGGTCAAGGGCATGTACCTGGGTTGCGGGCACATCCACAGTAGGAGATGTGCAGGAGGCAGCTGATCGATGTTTCTCTCTCATCGATGTTTCTAACTCTCTATCTCTCTCCCTTCCTCTCTGTAAAAAATCAATAAAATATATTAAAAAAATAAAAAATAAAAAAAATAATAAAAGGAGGATGCTGGAAAGAAGCCCGAGTCTGACGTGGAATGAAGGCGTCAGTTTCCTTTGTTCCCCTGGTCACCTTGCTTCATAGTGTCGATGTGACGGCCCATCAGGAATGGGCGACCGGTGCTCTCAGTGCTGCCAGGAACGCCTGCAGAACCAAAGGAAAGGCAGGGGAGCCTTGCCTGGGTGGCTCCGTGGGTAGAGCGCTGGCCTGTGGATCGAAGGGTCCCGGGTTCGATATCCGTCAAGGATACAAACCTCAGTTGCAGGCTCCTCCCTGTCCCGGGCCCTGGTCGGGGCTCATGCAGGAGGCAACCAATCAATGTGTTTCTCTCACATCGATGCTTCTCTCTGTCTCTCCCTCTCTTTTTCCCTCTCCCTAAAAATCAATGGAAAAATAACCTCGGGTGAAAATTAAGGGGGAAAAAAGGAAAGATAGGGGAGCTAGTCTTTCACATCAAACCCTTGTCTGAGACCTGCCTTCCGGCACCGAGGACACTGCAGCCTAGACTGGGGGACCCAGGGCCAGGACTGCTGACAGCTCTGGCTTCACTGGGAAGAGCCTGAGAAAGTTAAATCTTCCTTCCCACCTGCTAGGCGGTAACCAACATGACAACCAGGGTTCCATCGGTTCCTGCCCACCCCCAGCCAGAATATTGCACAGGGACACCCACTGAACACCTGACCGACCAGGTGCATAAACGCACGACCATCCCAGGTGCCTGTCCCCCAGGCCCCATCCGAGGACCCCGTGTCATCTTCTGCAGGTGAGCACCTGCCCTCCGTGCCGGGGGGCGCTTTTTGCAAGGGGCGTTATGAGACCATCTGGCCCACACCTGGGAGCCGAGAGACCAGTCACCAAGACGAGCTACACCAACCCAACCCTCTCCCTGGAGAACTCAAACAAGGCACTGAGGGCAGCTGGCACAATGCCCACGGCAAGGGGCCACCCGCCACCCGCCGCCCGAGGGCAGGACTGTGCCTGCCGCCTGTCTGCGTTGGCCTCAGAGCATGAGATCCTGCATCATGTCTGACATGGAGGATATGCCCCCTAAAAGTTTCCTGAATGAAAATAAACACAGAGTCTGTTGGACCTGGACGGCCCGTATGGGACAGGGACGCCTCTGATAGATGTCCTTGAGCAAGCTGCTCTTCTGTTTTGTTTTGCTTACTTTGCCATTGAGCATTGTTAAAGGTTGAATTGGGCTAGAAAAGGAGGAGATGGGGACTCTAATGTCTGAGGGAATAGATGCTCTCACCTCTGGGCTAAGTCTCCTCCCTTGCTTCCCTCTATACTGGAGCTGTTCACTTCCAGCTGAGCTCCAAGCTACCAGCCCACTCACTGGGAAGCTCATTCTATAAGGTCGTCAAGGCAATTCCAGCAACAGGCCGGAGACTGCAGGGCAGGTGTGAGCTCGCATGGAGCTCGCAGGTTAATGATGCGAGTTCAGAGTCCAGACTTCGCTCAGCGATGACTAGCTCTGTGGCTGAGAAAGTTATCCAATGTCTTTCAGCCTCTGTTTCTTTTGTAAAATGGGGATAATAACACTTAACTCTTGGGCTGTTGGGAGAATTAAAAGCAGTGGCCAGCACACAATAGGGGTTCTATATGTATGACTTGAGTTACCTACTATGCATGTTTGAAAGCACTGCAATTCACAAAGGATTTAAGGTGTTTAAATCTCACAATTTGCAGAGTAGATCCTAGCCTTTCCATTTTACAGATGAAGAAACCAAAGTTAAATAGATTAAGTGACTTGTCCAAGATTACCCACAGAATGAAAACCAAGCTCCATCCCATGTCCCAATTTCTTCCCAGAGCACTGCCCTCAGCACAAGAAAGCAAGATGGGCGGTCGGGCGCGCAGGGACCAGGCTACCCTCGGGCAGCCGTACCTTTCTTACTTAATCACACACCACGTTTCATTCAGTGATTTGTGTACACAATGTCCAGGAGTATAAATGAATCAAAATATGAATGAATGAATGAATGAATGAATGAATGAGTATCTTGTCTTAGTTCATCTCCATCCATGACTCACCACAAAACCTGGGAATCTAGTATAGGGCCTCCTGGCATATGTCTCTCTCCCTCCCTTGTAAATGTCTATACCACAGGCCTGGCGATGGGAGCAACTCATCGCACCTCCAGCCCCTCCTCTTACAACAAGCAAAGCAGAGGGCAGCCCTGCCCATTCTACGTACTGGTTTCTGCAGTCTCATATTCGCTGTCTCTGAGGAGCTCAAAGATGTCCACTTCGACCTTGGCTTTGCCCAGCCTCTCGGGAGCACGGTTGATGCGGTTCTTGGCCAGAGTGATGGAGAGCCGCTCCCCTCTGCTGCACTCCATGGGGTCATCCAAGATAGCAGCTGTGGGCAGGCAACCACAGGCAGACAGTTGGTACCCTGTACGTTACTCCTCCTGCTCCTCCAGGCTCCCACGACTGCCTACTGCCAGGAGGCTCCCGCATGCACCCAGCCATCCTCAGAACTGTCCCCAGAACAAGTCCTCTGCATCCTCCGGGCCTTGGTCTGCAGCTATCACCGCAGTGAACTCCACGGGGACCCACCTCGGGAGCCTAGAAACGTTGTGGAGGCACTGGGTCTACCTGGATGAGGGCGCCAGGCCACCATGTAACTCCCTTGCATATATGTCTGCGTGCACACACAGCACGTGTGTGCGGAGGAAAGGAGGCAGGAACTTTCCTCCAGCAAGGGTGTACTGGCACATGCGAGGCTCCCCTGAGGGCAGGCTGGGGGGAGCTGGGCGTTGGAGCAGCAGGGACATGCTGGGTGCTGGCCCCAGGCTCCCACTCCATGAGCCTTGTCACCCAGGCAGTAACATTGTCCTCAGTGGACATTAGGAAGAGTAAAACACACTCACGGGGTCAGTGTGAGGTTTCACAAAGATAATACAGGGATGAAGCACACTGTATAAATGTAATCTGTGTGACTTCATCAATGTGAAGTCGACTTAATGGAGTGCTGTGGTTCCAATAGCTGCCTGACTTCCGTAAGTGTGTTAAAGCCACACTTACAGTGTCCTAGGTCCTGGGTTCAAATCTAAGCCCCACCCCGTATTAGCTATGGGGCCTCAGTTTCCTTGTCTGTATAATGGGGACAGAGGCTATTCCTTGGGCTATTGTGAAGATCACACGAATAGTATGTGTACAGTGCTCAGCACAGTACCTGGTGCATGGTAAACACTCAATAAATCTAACTATTGATGTCATTTCCTCTCTTGGTAGAAGTTACCCAATTGAAAATCTCTACACAAAGACTTGTATGCAAATGTTCACAGCAGCATTATTCATAATCGCTCAAAAGTGGAAAAGCCCAAAGCCCCGCAGCTGAGCGGACAGACACAGTGGCACATCCTGAGGGGCTGTGAAGTCCTGACACATGTGACAACATGGGTGCTAACTGGGAAGGTCAGCCACAGATCCACGCGGGGATCACCCCATTTACATGACCTGTCCAAATGCGTGCTGCCTGCTGGCGGGTGGGGTGGGGGTGTCCGGGGTGGCGGAGTGTCCGAGGGGGGGCTGAAGCGGGAGAAACGCAGGGCGACTGCGAGTGCGTGCAGTCTTTCTTTGGGGTGAACACGTTCTAACGGGGATTGCAGTGAGGGATGCACAACTGGGACACGTTAGAAACCACTGAAGTGTACACGTAAATGAATGAATTGTGGGGCATCTGAACTACATCTCAGTAAAGCTGTTACAACACAAATACCAAACTTGTCTCTCAGAAGCTGAAGACTCAGGAAAGCAATGTGGGGGATTGAGCCAAGGGGTTTACCAACATGTGAGCCCTGAGTCTGCAGCTACTGTGGGTGGAGATCCCGGCCAGCCTCTGTGCAAGCTCCCGTGCTGCGTGACCCACTTTTCAAACCAAAAACCAGGGCAGAAAGCATCGGAGCACTGTCCCTGATGGTGGGTTTATTTATACGAACAGCCCCACTGAACAGTGGGAGTGACATCTCCTTTCAGAGGTTGGTCAAATGCTGGGCCGCCAAGGTGCATGCCACCACCTGGGCAATGGAGTGGGCTTCTGTGAGGTGGGAGCAAAGTTCCCATGCACCTGATGGCGTTCGCCACCTGCAAGGTGGTGGAGAAACTGAGTGTGTGTGAGCCTGAAGAGGCTGGGACACCTGGACCTCCACCCAGAGGCCCCAGGAGAGCAGACCCAGAAGGAGACTGTCACTCAAGCACAGCGCGTGGGCAGGCAGGCAGGGCCCGCTCCTGCGCTGCTGGCGGGGCTGAGAAATGGGGCCACCATGTGGAAAACAGGCTGGCAGTTTCTTAACACATCGCGGGCGGATTATGAGCATTCTCGTGTTTTCATATTCCACAGTGTTTTACGTAAATGTTAAAGGCACGCCTTAAAATTAAATACCCATTGCATTTTGAAGTTATTTATTACATGTTCTTACAAGCTAATATCTTTTCAAAGTATGATACTTTGTAAAACGTTTTTTGTGCTCTTTCAATAGAAACTTATCTGGCCACTGGGTAAAGCTAGCAATAAAACCACTGGTGCGCAATGTGATAAGAAGTGAAACATACAACAACCATATGATTCAGCCACCCTACTCCTAGGTATTTATCCAAAAGGAAATAAAGTGTATGTCTACACAAAAATTGGTACAAAAATGTTCATAATAACTTGATCTGTAATAGTCAAAGATTGGAAAAAACCACTAATAAGTGAATGCATAACCAAAGTACACTGAATACTACTCAGGGGTAAAATGGAATTAAAGAAGCCAAACAAATGAACACAGTGCATACAGTATGACTTCATGTTTATACTTTTCTAGAAAATACAAACTAATCTATTATGACAGTAGTGGCCTGGAGGTGGGGCTGGGGGCAGGGCAGAAGGGAGCAGGAGTGAGGAATCACAAAATGGCACCAGGAAACTTTTTTGGCTAATAAAAAATTGACTATCTGGATTGTGGTGATGGTATTATGGGTATATGCATGGTAAAACATCCAATTATACACTTCAAAATGTTTGCAATTTATTGCATATAAATTATACCTTGATTTTTAGAAACATACCTTAATTAGGAAAAAAATTACTATTCCTCTGGCTCCTTCCTACTTTCTCCCTCCCCTCACTCTCACTCTCAGCAAGGAAAACACTTAAACTGTGTGGGTTTACACCCACTGCCTCCAATCCTCTGCACCTTCTCATCCTGAGCCGCCACCAGCTCTGCATTCACTCTCAGATCCAAGTCTTTCCTTACGAAGCTGAAGGTCTTATCTCGGTTCCCAGTGTTTTGAAGCTCTCTGAGGCACTTCTGGCTGCAGCCCTTTGACATGCATGATATGACACTATTCTGATTTTCATTCTTATCACCTTCACGCCCCCCCACTCCCTTCCATCTCCTATACAACCCTAGCTGCCAGTGTTCCCCAAACCTCACACTTTGGATTTAGTCCTCAGTCCACTTTCTCTTCATGGTGCACTTTCTCCATTGCAGAATTAATTCTCAACTATCGGATCTTTGCAGACAGCTCCAAACCAAGTGCCAGACTCCTATTTATGGCTGTTAAAGAGAAAGGCCCCCTGAAGGTCCTTCCAAACTGCATGACCTCAGTGTAACCCATCCTCTTTTCATAGAACGGGGGCTCTCTCTGATTCCCCAGTGTCAGGTAGTAGCACCAGTTCCCCCAATGCAATCAGCTCAGAACTGTCCTGCATCTCCCCCTCCCTCAGCCATCCGATCAGTTCCATCACTGAGGGCCTTTGGAGTTCCCTCCTGTCCACTGCTCTCTCCCTGTTCCCCTGCCTCGCTCCTGCAATATCCTTACCCTGTTTCCTGTCTCCATCCCTCCTGCACTAACCCAGCTACTCCCCAGGGCAACTTCACCTGCCTGGCCTCCCCATGACTTTCCATGCTCACATTCTCCTAAATTCTCTAGGAGTCCTTACGACACTGCATAAAGCACGCCCCCTACACGTGTCTCTTTCCCAGGTGGTCTGCTCTTCCTGGAGAGCTCTCAGCTCTTCTTCATCCACATCCAAATCCTGCCTACACTATGCTCCATTCTCATGCCCATGCCCACCTGCCTCAGGCAACTGTGGACTGTCCAGCCCATGGTGATTTTGAATCTTCAACACCCAAAGCACTTACTGTCTGGGCGATTCCTCTGCGGGGGTGGGGAACACCATCCTGCAGGCTGTATGAGGCTCACAAATCATTTGGTCTGGCCCTGCCAAGGCATTAGGGGTGAGTAAATTAAGTGTTTGACCAAATACAGCAGGTTAATTTTTAAGTTGATAATTGTGTATGGCCCGAAAATGATGCTATAAATATTCAAATGGCCCTTGGCAGGAAAATGGCTCCCCACCCTGGTTTAGAGCTTAACTTGTACTTTATAATTGATATAAGTAATGCATTGATTCATTTAATCATTCCTTTATTTATTCATTCATAAAATACTTATTTAAATTCTTATCTTAAGCAAGGCACTTTGTACACAGATAAGCATAAGATACACTTGCTTTCCAAGTGTCCAGAAAGAGATATGGCCATAGAAGCAAACAGCCACAACCCTATGAGGTAAGTGATGTGACAAAATCTTATTATGCTCCAGACATAAACCTGAAGTGCTCATTGTGGTGGGAAATCACAGGTAAATAAGACTAAACCCTTGGCCTTGAAAGGCATCTGTGGAGATGAGGTGAGGAGTGGAGTGAGGAGGAGACAAACTGTACAATGAAGTAGGTGGTTCCATAGAAAGAGTCACAAAATTCCAAGATAAACCAAACCCTTCCCTGTGTAGAGGGAAGTTTTAAGGAAGTCCTCATGCATTTATCTCACACACATGTGGTGAGTGTCTGCTACCTACCAGGTACTCCACCAAGAACTACGAGATTTAATAAGTGACTTCAGCAACGTGGCAGAATATAAAATTAGCATGCAGAAACTAGTAGCATTTTAATACAACAATAAACTCTCAGAAAGAAAAACTTAAAAAAATTCCATTTACCAATGCAACAAAAACAAAGTAAGATACCTAGGAATAAACTTAACCCAGGAGAGAAAAGACCTGTACTCAGAAAACTATGGAACATTTTAAAAAGAGGTAGAGGAAGATACAAATAAGTGGAAGCATATACCATGTTCATGGATTGGAAGAGTTAACATCATTAAAATGTCTAAACTACCCCAAGAAATCTACAGATTCAACACAATCACTATTAAAATACCAATGACATATTTCACAGATCTATAACAAATATTCCAAAAATTTATATGGAACCAAAGAGACTTAAGTAGCCACAGCAATCTTGAGAAAGAAGAACAAAGTGGGAGGGATCACAATATTGGATATCAAACTATACTACAAAGCCACTGTAATCAAAACAGCCTGGTATTGGCACAAGAACTGGCATATTGATCAATGGAACAGAATAAAGACCCCAGAAAACCACCCAAGCCATTATGGTCAATTAATATTTGACAAAGGAGGCAAGAATATACAATGGAGTAAAGATAGTCTCTTCAACAAATCGTGTGGGAAAACAACAGATACATACAAAAGACAATGAAACTAGACCACCAACTTACACCATACATGAAAATAAACTCAAAATGGATAAAAGATTTAAATGTAAGTCATGAAACCATAAAATTCCTAGAAGAAATCATAGGGTGTAAAATATCTGACATCTCGCATAGCAGAATATTCACTGATACATCTCCTAGGGCAGTGGTTCTCAACCTTCCTAATGCCGCGACCCTTTAATACAGTTCCTCATGTTGTGGTGACCCCCAATTTCATTGTTACAAATAGAATATAATTAAAGCATAGTGATTAATCACAAAAACAATATGTAATTATATATGTGTTTTCCGATGGTCTTAGGCGACCCCTGTGAAAGGGTCGTTCAATTCCCAAAGGGGTCACGACCCACAGGTTGAGAACCGCTGTCCTAGGGTAAAAGAAATAATCTATACTAATAAAAGTCTAGGTGGTCCTTGCACCCTCGTGCGACGCCCTCATGTCATCACAAGATGGCCATCCTCACGTCATCACAAGATGGCTGTCACAAGATGATTGCCACAAGATGGCCACCAAAATATGGCTGTCACAAGATGGCCAGCAGGGGAGGGCAGTTGGTTGGGGGCAACCAGGCCTGTAGGGGAGGGCAGCTGGGGGTGACCAGGCCTGTAGGGGGTAATCAGGTGAGCGGTTAGGAGGCGATCAGGCTTGTGAGAGGGATGTCTGACTGCCGGTTTAGGCATGATCGTGCAGGGGTCCCAGATTGGAGAGGGTACAGGCCAGGCTGAGGGACACCCCCGCCCCTCCCCCTGCACAAATTTCATGCACAGAGCCTCTAGTAAATAAATGGGCTACATCAAACTAAAAAGCTCCAGCACAGCAAAAGAGACCATTATCAATATGAAATGGGGAACCCACTGTATGGGAGAACATATTTGCCAATGATACATCAGAAATTAATTTCCAAAATGTATAAAAACTCATACAATGCAACAACAGGAAGACAGACTTTCTAATTTTAAAATGGGTAAAGGACCTGAACAGACACTCTTCCAAAGAGGACATACTGAAGGACAATAGATATAAATAAAATGCTCAACATCACTAAATCATCACAGAAATGCAAATTAAAACCACAATGAGGTATCACCTCATACCTGCCAGAATGGCTACCATCAATAAATCAAAAAACAAGTGCTGGTGAGAATTTTGAATAAAGGGAACCCTAGCGCACTGCTGGTGGGAATGAAGCCACTATGGAATACAGTATGGAGCTTCCTCAAAAAATTAAAAATGGAACTGCCAGTTGACCCAGAGATCTCACTTCTGGGAGTATATCCTAAGAATCCTATAGCAGCTTCCATTGATCACAAAGAAAGTATGCACTCCTATGTTCATAGTGGTGTTATTTGTAATAGCTAAGATCTGGAAACAGCCCAAGTGCCCATCAGTTAATGAGTTGATAAAAAGGCTGTGGTGCATTTACACAATGGAATACTGCATGGCTGTAAAAAGGAAGGATCTCGTACCCTTTGCAATAGCATGGATGGACTAAAGACTATTACACTAAGCAAATAAGCCAGTCAGAGAGTCATCTCACTTATATGTCAAATCCAATGAAAAATAAACTGATGAATAAAATAGGTCCAGAGGCATGGATGCATGGAATACACTGACAGATCTCAGAGGGTAGTGGGGTGGCAGGATGAAAAGAGGAACTTACATGCATATTTGCATAGCCCATGGATACAGACAAGCATGTGGTGAAGGCCTGGGGTTGGGCAAGGGCTGGGTGGAGGGGGTAAAGGAGGGCAGGAAATGGGGGACATCATTATACTTGTCAACAATAAAAATAAAATACATGTAAAAAAATAAAAGTTTTTACTTTTTCAACCGTGAGTACCATGCTTAGCCACTGGTCTTGTCCTTATATGGCTTTATTATTTGAGGTACATTCCTTCTATACACAGCTTGTTGGGAGTTTTCATTATGAAAGGAGGTTGAATTTTGCTAAATGCTTTTTCTGTATCTGTCCTTCATTGTGTTAATGTGATGTATCACAATGATTTATTTGCAGACGTGAGTTATCCTTGCATTCTTGGAATAAATATCACTTGTTCATGGTGTCTTATCCTTTTAATGTACTGTTGAATCCAGTCTACTAATATTATGTTTGATGATTTTTGCATATATTATCATTAGGAATATTGGCTTGTAATTTTCTTTCCTTGTGGTATCCTAGTATGGTTTTGGTATTAGGGTAATGCTGACCACATACAATAGATTTGGAAGTATTCCCTCCTTTTCTATTTCTTGGAGGACTTTGTGAAGGATTGGTATCCTATATATTAAAAGGCTAATATAAAAATCGACCAAATGGTGGAATGACCAGTCACTATGATGCGCACTGACCACCAAGGGGCAGATGCTCAATGCAGGAGCTGCCCCCTGGTGGTCAGTGTGCACCCAAAGGGGGAGCACTGCTCAGTCAGAAGCCGGGCTCATGGCTGGCCAGCACAGCAGTGGTGGCAGGAGCCTCTCCTGCCTCCACAGAAGTGCTAAGGATGTCCGACTGCAAGAGGGAGCAGGCAGGGCTGAGACCACCCCCCCCCCACGAGTGCATGAATTTCATGCACTGGACCTCTAGTTCTTCAAATATTTGAGAGGATTCACCAGTGAAACCCTCTGGTTCATACTTTTGTGGGAGGTATATTTTTGCTTGTTTCATTTTTTGTTAATCCTCACTTGTTGATTTTTAGAGACAGTGGAATGGAAGGGGAAAGAGAAAGAAATATCAATGTGAGAGGGACAAATCGATTATTGGTTGCCTCCCACACACGCCCAAACAAGGCTTGAGATCGAGCCTGCAACCGAGGTATGTGCCCTTGACCAGAATTAAACCATGACCCTTCAGTCTGTAGGCCTTCACTTTAACCAGTGAGCCACACCAGCTAGGGCTATTGGGAGGTTTTTTATTATTGATCCATTCTGCTTATTAGCAATACTCTGTTCAGATTTTCTATTTCTTCATGATTCAGTCTGGGTAAATTGTAGGTTTCTAGAAATTTATTCATTTCTTTTAGGTTGTCCAATTTGAATAATTGCTGATAGTAGTCTCTTATAATTTGTTGTATATCTGTGGTGAAAGTTATAATACCTTTTTCATTTCTAATCTTATTTGAGTCCCATCTCTATTTTTTCTTGGTAAGAGTAATGAAAAGTCTTTTCTATAGTCCTATTAGCCTCTATTTCATTTATTTCTGCTCTGATCTTTGTTATTTCCTTCCTTCTACTACTCTTGGTATAATTTGTTATTCTTTTTCTAGTTCGTGGTATAAAGGTTATTTTATTTGAAATCTTTCTTTTTTCCTCAATGTAAATGTTTATCTCTATAAACTTACCTCTCAGAACTGCTTTTGTTACAACTCAGGTTGTATTTGCATTTTAATTTGTCTGAAGATACTTTTCATTTCTTCTTTGACCCATTTTGTTGTTCAGTAGTACGTTGTTTAATCTTCACATACTTAAGAATTTTTCAGTTTTGTTCTTGTAGTTTCCACTTTCATACCGTTGTGGTCAGAAAAGATGCTTATATCATTCCAATCTTCTCAAATTTATTAAGATTTGTTTTGTGATCTATCTATCCTGGTCTATCCTGGAGTTTGTTCCATGTGTATTTGAGAAGAATGTGTATTCTGCTGCTGCTGGATGGATTGTTCTGTAACTGCCTGTTAAGTCCGTCTTTTCTAACGTATTGTTTAAGTCCAGTGTTTCTGGAGAACCAAGATGGCAACATAGAAAACCACAACCACATCAAACTTACAACTAAAATACAGAACAACTATCATTCAGAACCACCTGAAATCTGACTGAATGGAAGTCCTACAACTACAGAAGTAAAGAAGAAAGCACATTGAGACTGGTAGGATGGGCAGAGGTGCAGAATGGGCTGGACCGGCACCCATGTGTGGCATTTTTTAAATCAGGAGGGTCTGTGCATACACACAGGGGTGTACCTAGAGTGCCCAGCCTAAGTGGCTGGGGAGACTGGGCTACTGGGCCCTACAGGACACCTAATACACAAGGCCACTCTACCAATCTCCAAGGCCTCCTGTGAGAAGCAGGCGGTCCCAGCCACACACCAGACCCTCAGCCCAGGGCTCCAGAGCTGGGAAAAGAAGTCCCTGTAACTTTGGGCTGTAAAAACCAGTGGGGATTGTAGCTGAGTGACAGAGGCTGCTGTAGTCCCAGGTGTTCTTCTTAAAGGGCTGGCCCACAAACTTACACGATATCACTTTCTTTGAGCTCCAGCCCTAGGTGGCAGCTTTGGGTGATTTCAGGGACATTCGGGGAGGAACTGGAAGGTCTGGCATCGGGGCAGGAACTCAGGGCAAGCTTTCTCCTAGACAGGGGTGTTCGCAGGAGACATTTTTCTTGTGCTTGGACCTCCCCCATCACAGAGCTGACTGGCAGCCATATCTGAGTTTCCACCATCATGGCCCACACTATTTGCTCTGCCCTGGTGATTCCCTGAGACCCCACCCATCCACTTTACAGACCCACCCAAGCCATTTGCAGCAGCTTTTCCATATAAATGGCCTGTCCTGGCTCAGGCTTCAGACTTTCCTAAAAACTTTTAAACAAGCAGCAACTGGAGTCAGCGTACCCCAAACCTATCAATAAGAGACCCAAGACCTGGCACTAGCACCAGCCTGCCTTGTGTCACAGCTGGACTTCACCTAGGCACTTCATAGCCCAAAACAAGTAGCAAATAGCAGCTGTCTGCAGGACCCTCTGAGGCTCCTACCAAGTGGCCCCAAGGAGTGACTGACTTTGCACCTCCCAGGAGGCCCAGAGCCAGTGGGAAGCTTCAGACCATACCAGATCACAACTCTATGCATCCACAAGTGACGCACTCAAGGGGCAGACTCAGAGAGCACCAAAACCCCATTGAAGCAAATCCTGCTCCTATCTCCTGCATAGCAGCTCTTCCATTATAGACACAGCTGGTCCTCACAGCCAATTGGCCTGGGGGTCAATTCCTCTCAGTGATGCTAACAGCAACCAAGGCTCACCTACAACAAGACTGTGCACACAGCCCACACAAGGGTGTACCTAGAATGCCCAGCCCAAGTGGCTGGGGAGAGTAGGCTACTGGGCCTTACAGGACACCTAATACACAAGGCCACTCTACCAATTCCAGGAGACATAGCAGCTCTACCTAATACATAGAAACACAGGGAAGCAGCTAAAATGCAGAGACAAAGAAACTTGTCATAAATGAAAGAAATGGAAGCAAGCAAACTACTTGCACAGGTGGGGATACAGAGTTCAAAACAATGGTTATAAGGTTAATCAAAAATTTTAATGAAAGCTTCAAGGGACTTAATGAGAGCTTCAAGGGAATTAATGAGAGTATCAAGGGACTTAGTAAGACTTTCAAAGATCTTAGTGAGAATGTCAAAGACACGAAAAAGGACCACTCAGAAATTAAGCATACACTAACTGAAATAGAGAATAATTTACAGGGATTCAATAGTAGGGTAGAGGATTCTGAGAATCAAATCAATGATTTGGAATATGAAGCAAAAAACACCCAATCAGAAGAGCAAAAAGAAAAAAGAATCCAAAAATATGAAGATAGTGTAAGGAGCCTTTGGGACAACTTCAAACATACCAACATGCATATCATGTGGGTTCCAGAAGGAGAAGACTGAGAGCAAGATATTGAAAACCTATTTGAAGAAATAATGACAGAAAACTTCCACGACCTGGTGAAAGAAATAGACTTACAAGTCCAGGAAGCACAGAGAACCCCAAACAAGAAAAACCCAAAGAGGCCCATACCAAGACACATCATAATTAAAATGTCAAGGGTTAAATACAAAGAGAGAATCTTAAAAGCAGCAAGAGAAAAGCAGTTAATTACCTACAAGAGAGTGTCCATACAACTGTCATCTGATTTCTCAACAGAAACTATTCAGGCCAAAAGGGAGTGGCAACAAATACTCAAAGTTATGAATAGCAAAGACCTAAAACCAAGATTACTCTACCCATCAAAGCTATCATTTAGAATTGAAAGTCAGATAGCTTCCCAGATAAGAAAAAGCTAAAGGAATTCATCAACACCAAACCAGTATTATATGAAATGCTGAAGGGTATTCTTGAATAATAAGGAGGAGAAGGAGGAGGAGGGGGGGGGAGGAAGAGGGGAGGAGAAGGTGATGAAGAAAAAGAACAATAAAATAGCAATAAATACATATCTATCAACAATTGAATCTAAAAATCAAAATAAACTAAAAGAAATTGAATGAACAAAATAAATTGATGAATAAAATAGAATCAGAGGCATGGAAACATGGAACAGACTGACAAATCTCAGAAGGAAGGGGGATGGGGGACAAGAAGAGATTAACCAAAGATCTTATATGCATACTAGAGGCCCGGTGCCCGGTGCACAAAATCCAAAAGTACACTTCCGCACTTCCTGTTCCAGCTTCACAGCATCCACAGCCACACTGGGGCTTTCAGCTTTCTCTCCATGGTCCCTGGCTCTTCTTACTTTCTACATTTCTCAGTATTTTCTAGGAGAGGAGTTTTCAGTTTATCTAGTCAGTCATATTGTCAGAAATACAAATCTGCTGATTTGCCCGGCTGTCGTGGCTCCATGGTTGAGCATCAACCTATGAACCAGGAGGTCAGGGCTTGATTCCCAGTCAGGGCAAATACCCAGGTCGTGGGCTGGATCCCCAGAATGGGGCATGCAGGAGGAAACCAATCATTGATGTTTCTATCTCTCTCCCTGTACCTTCCTCTCTGAAATCAACGCAGATATTTAAAAATAAATGAGTATAAATCTGCTGGTTTTCATTGTTTTTTCTGAAGACCTGCCCACCCTTTCTGGGCCTACAGCTTCTTGAGACATTACGCTCAGAGCTTACAAGTATGTCCCTGCCACTCACTAACGATGCAGCCTTGGGCAAGCTGTCTGATCTCTGTGTTTCAGTTTCCTGATCTAGAAATAGTGACAACATTCACATCTACTATTATGATGATTAAAAGAAATAATGTATGAAAATTTTTTCAAACAAAAAGCACACATAAACACTCATAATCTTGCTATTATTGTTAGGGCAGTACACAGCACATAGGTGCTCAGCAAATATGTGTTGAATTCATTATTTTCCATTTTATAGCCTCAGTACCTAGCACTGGAAGGCTGGCACATCGCAGCGCTTGATACATATTTAATGTGTTAATATGACTAGACTAGACAAGTGACTAAGTGAACCAACATTTGTACCCATCTCCCTCCTGTCTGAGGCAAAGAGGTAATCCTCACCCTTTGCTGCTCTTCCTGTGCCCTTTCTCCTATAACTCCACCTTCCCTCCCTCCCTCTTCCCAGAATATAACACGTTCTCATTTCTCCCAGGTGAAGCACACACCCGCACCCTCCACATTCCTTCTTTGATGTCTA
This sequence comes from Myotis lucifugus, assembly GCF_000147115.1. Taxonomy (NCBI): domain Eukaryota; kingdom Metazoa; phylum Chordata; class Mammalia; order Chiroptera; family Vespertilionidae; genus Myotis; species Myotis lucifugus. The sequence continues at coordinate 526,103 of NW_005871532.1, forward strand.
TCTCTTAACTGTATATCCTGGCCTTTCAACCCAATTCAGTTTCTGGACCAACTCTTTCCTTGGTCTCCGAGCCTGGGCTAAAGGCCCTGCCCATGATCCACTGTTTTCTGCCCTAATTTCCATCCTTACCTGTAAGCATCACATGGTAACTGTCCATTTACTAAGAGGATGGGAAATATAGCATCCTGAGTACCTAACACAGAGCCTAGCGTGAGCTAAGTATGAGCTCAGTAAATACTGATTAAATGAATGAATAGAAGTGAGTGATAGTACACTATTCACAATATTTATTATCCCTACAAAGAGCAAAAAGAAAGAAAAATATAAAGAGAGGAAGAAAGAATCTGTAACATGGAGCCTTCTCAAAAATGGAATAGAGTGAGGACAGAACTAGTGATGGGCGTTTGCTTAGCTTTAATTTGGATTGATTAGGTTTAAAAAGGTTAAGTGGCACAACCTTGTAAAAGTGACACTACTCTTGCCCTAGCTGGTTTGGCTTGGTGGATAGAGCGTTGGCCTGCGGACTGAAAGGTTTTGGGTTCGATTCTGGTCAGGGCACATGCCTGGATTGTGGGCTCGATCCCCTGTAGGGGGCGTGCAGGAGGCAGCTCATCAATGATTCTCTCTCATCATTGATGTTTCTATGTCTCTATCTTCCTCTCTGAAATCAATAAAAATGTATTTAAAGAAAGTGACACTACTCTTGTATTTATCTCTAATGGGCCTCTGGCTGGACTTTGGATTTGGTTGGGGTCAAAGCCAGTTTGTTCTTAAGAATTTATTCTTATGCTTGAGTCCTGCCTGTCCGTTGGAACTCTAGGGGGCAGCATGCTGTCTATTTTGCATCCCAACTAACAATTAAGAGCAGGCGATGGAGGAGAGTTTCAATATTTTGTGTGGCAAGATAAGCCACAGTCATTTTGTCTTTGCACTTTGGATGCTGAATCTTCCTGGGTAACAGCCACATCTAGAGACATCCGAGTGTTTTCTTTTATTGTAATTATTTCCAATGTCTATAAAATGCCTCCTTCTATAGGATGTTTATGACCCACATTGACCCTTGTCTGCAAAACACATATTTTGAATAATATTTGGGGAAAAAGTTAATATTTTTTTCAAAATAATAAAAAAGAAAGGAAGAAAGGGAAGGAAGAAAAGAAGGAAGGAAGGAAGGAAGGAAGGAAGGAAGGAAGGAAGGAAGGAAGGAAGGAAGGAAGGGTGGGTTATAGCCCAATCAGCCATGGGATGATGGGATCATGTAGGTGAATCACTTGGCTGTCCGATTTCCTAGGCAGACAGATCTTCATGGCTGCCTGATCAGCAGAACCAGAGAGACTTGAGAAGAGCCAGGGACTGGGAAGGAGCTGCATAGCTCAATGAAAAGACGTTTTGGCAGAAGAGAAACTTCTAGGTTCAACTCCCTGCCCTACCAGTTTTAGCTATGGAGCAAATCTGGACCAGCTAGTCTCTCTTAGCCTGAGTTTCTTCGCCTATAAAATGGGTATGGTATGATGGTTATAGCACTGCTAAAGCCTTACTATCTCCCAGGGTTTTGTGAGAAATTGTGTGTCTGAGTGAATGGCAAAGTGAACCCAAGCACTGTTTAATGTTGCTATGATCTCTGCCCTCTCTCTTCCAGCTCCAAATCAATACCCACCACATGCTTGCTTTGGCCTGAAATTATCTATTTGCTCCAGAGACAGAGTCTTATTGCATGAAATGCAAAATTAAGCATAAAATAGCAAAATGTATATTCAGTGTGAGAAACAAAATCCTGAAATTCGTTTTCATAATTTATTTTTAATTAATTCATATTTTTTTCTTCTTCAAAATTTTACTTTTTTAACTTCAGGTTAAATGTCCACAACTGTTTTCTGGTCAATTTATACCTTGCTTGGCTTCCCCAAATGGCAGTGCCCAAAGATCTGCGGGGCAGGGAGAAGAGGCCATACTAAGAAGCACTGCATCTACTCATCGTGCAAGGCAGCAGAGCTGCGCATCTGCCCAACAAAACGAGCTTTCACAGCACCAGATGGGCAGGCAAGCCAACCAGGCTGTAGACCTCTTCCCACTTGTCCAAATCAGACCAGAGAGAACCTACTCCACACAGATATGAAAGGTCTCGCCATTCATCTCTTCTTTTTCTGTTGCCACTACATTTTCTTTCTTTTAATTATCATCTCATGTAGCTTTTCACATCCTTCCTTTAGTCCACCTCCTATGATTGCACAGGTGGGCTGCGAATGCTAGGGAGTTGACAGCTCATTTCCCCCACTGCTAACAATTTACAATTTCTGAGAGAGACAATGAGTTCCTCAGGCCGTGTTTGTAAGCAACTATAAGTACAGGGACTCCTTGATTTTCTGAGATCCTAGTTATTTCATGAGGTTCAGTTTTCACTTCTTCCATCCTTTCAAAATCAACAGAGTCCACAACAAACACGATGCTGTCTGTGCATCTGGTGTATGACTTCTACAGTGGTCTTAATTTCTCCTGACCACCTACATCCCAGAAGTGAAAAGTGACTGTTTTAGAATTTCCCAAGGTTGCCTTAATTTTTTCAGTGTTAAATCCTTCGGTAGGTGCGGTATCTACAAATTCATTGAACTGCAGCCTGTATAGGACAGCTGTTTTTCCAGCACAGTCCAAACCCAGAATAACAATGTGATAGGCTGGACAGGATAGAAGTTTGGTCTGACAGTCCATTCCCCACTTCCAGTTGAAATAAGTGTTCCAAACTGAAATGCGTTCTTCTTGATGCTTTACTTCTCCTCCCAGGGGACCCAGCTACAAGACTGCTGACGAACTGCCTGCGTCTCGACCAATCACCAGTGGGACTGGCCAGTCAAATCCTTGGTGTTTTGTTTTGTTTTTTACATGCACAGAGCAAGGTCAGAGAGGAGACAGACTGACCCAGTGATGGGACTGGGAGAGAATCTGCCACTAAAAGAAAGAGCACATTTTCAGAAAAGATGGCCAGAGCCAGAGCTGCTTTGGTTGATGTCCCACGTTTGCTGAGGGTTGGTCACACTACCTTTCACCTGCGGCAGTTGAGGTCATATACCCTCCACTGTCACCAGGTGGCTCTGCCACTGAACCTGGAAAGAGCTGTTGTTTATTTTTATTAATTTTAGAGAGAAAGAAAGAAGGGGAGGGGAGGGAGAGAGAGAGAAGGAGGAGGAGGAGGAGGAGGAGAAGGAGGAGGAAAGGGAAGGGGAAGAGGAGAAGGAGGAGAACATCAACTTGTCATTCCATGTATTTATGCATTCATTGGTTGATTCTTGTATGTGCCCTGACTGGGGATTGAACCCACAACCTTTATGTATCAGGATGACACTCCAACCAACTAAACTGCCCAGCAGGGTCTGTGTTTGTTTTGATAGTCACGCCTCCACTATTGCGTGGGGGGCTGTCACCCTGGTGAGTGTTTCCATGACTACTGACTGACTACAGACACTCCTTGGGCCCAGACACAAAGTGGGAGCCCAGCCCTTAGGAAGCCCCTGCTAAATGCATGGGTTTGATGTGCCTGGAAGTGAGGGGAGATTACTCAGCCACAGTTTCCCAGGATGAATTCTTTAGGTGGGACACGATTAAGCTGGGACGGTGTTGTGCTGGTTCCCAGGCAGGGAGTAGGGGAGAGCGGCCCAGGAGCTGTGGGTGGAGGCTTTATGCACCATGAAGTGTCACACAGACATTGTGATGCTCCCTGTCCACAGTCCAGCCACTGCACTTCTGCAGCCTCTCCAAGCGCCAGGCGGGCACAGCGGACACCGAGGCTGACTCCCAGCCACCCCACACCTGCACTGTGTGACAGCAGCAGGACTTAGCACCTCAAACCTGCCCCAGCACTGAGTTCTGATTACTCTGGTCAGGGGTCAGCTTACGTGTGTGGTTGTAGAGTTCATAGCTAAGCTTGGTTTTGACATTTTTAAAAAATTGGGGGGAAAATTAAAATAACATTTTGTTACACTTGAAAATTATATGAAATTATTAATAGCCATAAATAAAGTGTTATTGAAACATGGCCATGCCCATGTGCTTATGTCTCACCTGTGGCTGCTTTTGTGCAACAAGGACTGTGTGGACCACAAAGCCTAAAATATCCACTACGTGTCCCTTCACTGAAAATGTCTGGCAACTCCTACTCTCCATCAACCATAGTAACCCCATTTCCTCCCCGTGTTCTCCTTATAAGAACCCAGACTAAGCTAAGCAGAGCCTGTGGCCCCAAGTGACAATAATTGTCCAAGGTGGTTAGGAGCTGCAAATAGGCCCAAGAAGACTTGCACAGGGAGGACTCTGTCTGGTTCTCACATCACTGCTACACTTGAAAAAAATGTGGTACTGAAAGCCTATGACTGAGAGGGAACCACTCTCAGGATAGTGACGCTTGGGTAGAGGAGTGATGAGGTGGGCGAACCTGGGTCCTGCAGCCATTGGCAAGACACCAAAACCAATCAGCCCTGATGCCACACACCTGAAGACTTCCACCGTAAACACCAATTCGTTTCCTCTTCTTAAAAAAATATGTTTTTATTGATTTCAGAGAGGAAGAGAGAGGGAGATAGAAGCATGGATGATGAGAGAGAATCATTGATTGGCTGCCTCCTGCATGTCCCCTACTGAGGATAGAGCCAGCACCCAGGCATGTGCCCTGACAGGGAATTGAATCGAGACCTCCTGATGCTCAACCACTGAGCCACACTGGCCAGGCGCCAATTAGTTTTCTTATTGATTAAGCTGCTTTGGGTTTAGTTTTGTTACTTGCAGCCCGAAGGACCTTTTGAATCTGACCACTTGACCCAAAAGTTCTGACCCAAAAGTTCTCCTCTCCCCATTCCTTGTCCAGCTGGTTCTACTCATCTTTCAAGCTTCATAGTGAGAAGTAATGTCCTAGGAAGGTCATCTGTGACCTCCTGGACTACATAGTGTCCCTGTGCTGGACACTATCCCTTTCCAGAGGGCCGGGGACTTGCCCTTTTGTGACACACATGGCATCGCTAGTGCTGTGTTATCCCTGCCTTCCTCACTGTCTTCCTGGTCCATCAGGTCAAGGCCATGTTTGTGTCCTCCACTGTATGCTATGTGCCTACAGCAATGCTTGGCAATTGGGTGCTAACTAAGTTGGAAAAACCCACAGCATTTCCCAGCTTGTTTTGTGGAACACCAGTGTCCCGTGAGATAATACTGGGTGAGACCCCAAGACGTCATCACTTACCTACACCTATTGTAGATCCCGTTTTCTTCTGCAGCGTTTCACTCCCGTGTCCTCTATGGACCATACATCCGATGTAGACTCAAGCATTAGTCAACATTCCAGGTCGATGTCTAATTAATTTCCCCCCAAACAAAGCTAAGTGGTTTTTACTACCGAACTTCTGAGACCTGTCACAGTGCTGGGCCATGCTGGGGTCCTCATTCCGTGTGGCTAAGAGGGAACTATAACATGCAGCATTTCCCAAACTTAGTTGACAATGGCACCATTTTTTCTAAGTCAAGTAATATCTTACTGAATTCTATGGGTCTTGTGTGTTTCTTAAAGCGTGTGGAAGGCTGGTTTAGAGACTTTGGGAAAAGACAAAGGCAAAGGCAAAGCATTAAGAGTTCCTCAGTCATCTCCAGCATAAAATAGGCAGCTCGCGAAAGCGCTCCCGGAGAACAGATGCGAGGCACAGGGCCCAGGGTCCTCGGGAGGAGGAAAGTGAGGCAGAAAGTCAAAAGTGGGGGTGGCCCGAGGGGGGTCTCGCACCCGCTGTCTGAGGGGCAAAGACCGTGCTGACCGAGCCTAAAGGATGCCTGGGCAGATGGACCCAGAGGGGTCCCCTGGAGGTCAGAGCAGGCCCAGCTGGCATCTCAGCTCAGTCGTTACTTGGAGGCTGGGATCCGAACTCACCCCAGAAGCTCAGACTGATGGCTCTGGAGACAATTCCTCTGGCGAGGGGGGTGCCACAGGGGACGCGTGGTCCCCTCTTGGCTAAGATGTCCGTCCCCACACTGTCAATGTCATAAACTGTGAGCATCTGCAAGGCTGTTATGAAGGTGCTGCCCAGGGAGCGCTCCGGAGGAGGGCTCCAGACCTCGGGTTTCCTCCAGGCTTTCTGGGCGCAGCCAGTGTGGGTGGGAGTGGAGGAACCACCTCCAAATCCAGAGGCAAGGACTCCCGTGGAATCCACGTTCCCCCTTCAAACAGGCGAGGCTCGGTGCCAGCCCACAGGTGACGGCAGAGGGCTCCGTGCCCAGGAGGGAAACCAGGTGTGATGCAGCTCTCCTTTCTAGTGACCGTCTCATGTTGGAACCAAAAGAATAAACTAAAAGGGAGAGAGCCAAGAGATTGGGTCTCGGTGCTTCCCCGAGTCCGGGAGCTCTTCTCTGTGTTACAGCTGCAGAGGTGGGCCTCCTCTGAGAAAGAGGGACCAGCCACTAATTCCCGAGGCCTCTCTGGGCCATGCGCCACCCTTGGTATTTTCCACCCGTAAGTGGTTTTGTCTTCCGAGCCCCGGTGAGACCCGGAGAACTGCTATCCGTATTTCACAGAGAAGAACCGAGGCCTGAAGGAGAGGCCTGGCCCAAAGACACACCAGAGCGAAGGAAACCTGGGGGTTGGCAAGAAGCTCATTATCCTTCCAATAGGCTCAGCACCTTCCAGAAAGCCGCCAGGCAGGCGTGGTGGCGGCAGACAAACCCTCTCTGCCTGCCTCCATCCTGCCTCCATCCTGCCTCCCACAGGCTGCCCTTAGCACAGCTGTTAGTCTCTCTGCAGGCCTGGGGTCTGATGGCCAGGGGCATGCCTTCCTGACGCTGTGGCTGCGCCACCCAGAGCCGAGACACTCGAGACACTCGTGGGCCATTGACATGACGCGTGAGCTCACTGGGTTCCCTCAGGACAGAATCCTGCCCCTCCTCCCAGAGCAGAAACATCAGCTCCACGAAAGGGTGTCATCAGGCAGGAAACCAGCTGAGCACAGCGGGGCTGCAGGCGCCGGTGCCATGGGAAGCAGAGTGGACAAGGGGCTGAGTGGTTCAGGCTGCATGGCCGGCAGAGAAGCTGCTGGGGCAACCCTGCCTGGCCCCAGCCGCGGGTTCGATGGGCCTGGATGCTCCACGAAGCTTTCCTCCTGCTTCTTCAATAATAAGAATATCTGGGAGTCTCAAAGTCAGAATCTGAGCCGGGTGCCCACTGCAGTCCAATGGGAAGTCTGAGAGGCACACGGGGTGCGACTATTGGGGTCCATTTGCATGAGGGCCTAAGGAGGCCCAGGAGAGGAAATTAGCTCTGAGAGAAAATGGAGTGATGGTAAACATAGTTTAATAATTTAAGAATTGCAGGAAGAGAAATTATTTCAAGGTAGCATGACGCCTCACACAGCCTTTTGAGACAAATCCTGGAGAGTGTGTGCTACAGACCAAGCAAAAGGGAGAGCGGTTTCCTTAGGACACTGGGCATACAAGCAGCCTACTGCCTTCCCTGTGCAGTGGAGGTGGCACAGGAGGCCTGGGCACTATTTTATCCACAGAGGACTTGGGGGTCAGGAGTCAGAGAGGTCAGGAACCACGGGACCCACAAGGGCCTGAGAGCAGGTGGGGCCGGTGGTCCCGCCATTTTGCGGGAGGATGGGGTATAGCATACAGAGTCGGCATACGAGTGTTTGAAATTACACTTTCAACTAGTATTCGTCCGGCTGGTGTGGCCTGGAGAACCCAACGCACAGGAGCAATGCCAGGCCTGTTCTGGGTGGTCCCGGTGACAAGTGCTTTACCACCTGGCTCACGGCAAACACTGAGTTTGCACTTGGTGCGTCAGGTCAGGCCTGCCATCCAGTACCTGGAACAGGGTCTGTGATGCTGGAGGAGAAACACCTCAGTCCTAATTCCAATCCAAGCAATTAAGGATTGTCACTTGGACAAGCCACTCAACCTCCCCAAGGAACACTTTCCTCACCTAAAACAGTGGCAGAATGGTTTACCACCCAGTCATCTCGGGGGTTAAAGATGATAAGCTGACCTGGGCCCCACGCAGCAGCAGAAGCTTCTGTGCCAAGTGCCCTGTGGGAGGACAGGGCTGGAGGGGGGACAAGGCCCTGCCGCTTCTGTCCGCGTAGAAAGGAGAGCCACCAGGGGGCTCAGGGCCTTCGAAGCATTGTACTCAACATCAGCAGCCATTAGGGAAACGCAAATCAAAACCACAGGAGATAGGCTGTGAAGAAATATACTCCTGGTGGGAATGTAAAATGGTCCCTTTGAAAAAACAGCCTGGCAATTCCTCAGAAAGGTAAACACAGACTCACCATGTGCCCCAGAAGCCTCACTCCTAGGAATACAGCCAAGGGAAATAAAGCACGCGTCCACACAAAGTGCGTGCACTGACATTCCGAGCCCCAGTGTCCACACCGCTGAAAAGTGAAGAAAACCTCGATTCTCCATGAACTGATGAATGGATAACTGAGACGTGGCACATCCATACTGTGGAGTATTACTCGGCCATGAAAAGGGAGCGCTGGTGCTGCTACAATCATTAGCCTTGAGAACGGTGCTCCACATGAGAGAAGCCGGCCCAGCAGACCACACATGGCAAGATGCCACTCGAGGAAACCATCCAGAATGCGTAAGTCCACAGACACAGAAAGCAGGTCACTGGTTCTCAGAGGCCAGAGGGGAGGAGGGGGTTGAGGAGCTATAGCTAAAAGTCAAGGATGCGCTTTTTGAGGTGATGAAAATGTTTTTAAAGTGATGGTGGTGATAGTTAGATAGCTCTGAATGTACTAAAATCCATTGAATGGTATACTCTAAGTAGGTGAACTGTATGGTATGTGAAGCATATCTTAGAAAAGCTGGTGAAGATAAATCAGAACCAACACACAAAAGAGCCAGATTCAGATGTCTGCATTTTTCTGACATCTAACTCTCAAGCTTCTGACTTTGGAAACAAGAGTCTGAGTTCACCTTATCTGTCGAATCCCCTACCACACTGAAAACAGACCTGAGTGTGGAGTAACTACTCAATAAATATTTGCTGAACTGCAAATGATGACGAGGCAAAAATGAAAACAGGCCACATGGCCTCTGGCTGAAATGCAGTGTCGCCAGCTAATACTGTCCCAGCCTCTGGGGGAACTGCTCACCCATTTGATTCCTGTCTGACTACAACTGTTAGGGCCTGGCTGCAGGGGAACCTGAGGCCCAGGAAGCCCAGTGGCCTGCCTGCGGCTGCAGTTGTAACTGACCGCGATACAAGTAGTTAGCGTGGCTTAGCTTAGGGAAGGGGGTCCTGAAAACTGGCATCTAATGAACAGCCACGTCCTAGAGCTCGCTGTGCATCCTCTTCCGGCCTCGTTTTCTTTGCTTTAAAATGGAATAACTCTGCACATGGTCCCTCCCAGTGCTTCCTGTGCAGACAGGATGAGCTAATGGCCTTTAAACCGTGCAGGGCTCTTCCTCCTTCCCTCTGGATGCACTGCACCCAGCTCACGTGGACAGGAGCGTCCCGCCATGGGCTCGGCCTCTCTTCCCCGACCTGGCTGGTGGGGAAGATGTGGAGCACTGAAAAGCAACGTGAAACAAAAGTACCCTCTGGAGTGAGTCTGCTCTCCGTCCCCACCTCACTGACCGCCCAGGGCCTGTCAACACAGACCACTCTTTCCTCAGCTTCCAGAGGGTCCCGCAGCCTGGTCTCTTCGTCTTGGGGCGCCCAGAGCTTTGACCGTGGTCCTCTTTCTCTATCTACCCCGGCCCAGCCTCCTGCTTCACATGTGACCCACATGCTGATGACCTCCAGCCTCCATCTCCAGTAGAACCCAGTCGCTTGAACTCCAGACTTACTTCCCACTTCCCATTGCTCCTGACATCTCCGAGCAAACGTGCAGGGCTGCACTAGCCCCGTCTCCTTGCCTGTCACAGCGAATGCCAGCCCCAACCTTGCAAGCCAAACCCTTGCAGTCACGCTTGACTCTCAAACCTCAGGTCTAAACCACCAGGAATTTCTCTTGGCTTTACCTTCAAAGTCTACCCAGAATATCACCACTTTGGGCTTCCTCAGCGGCCACAGCTGTTGCCAGCCCCTCAATCCCCCTGGGTGACTAACAACCTCTGAAACGGGTCTTCCCACCCTCTCGATGCCCCCACAGCCTATCCTCATGACAGCAGAGCAGTCCCTTCAACATCCAAGTCTGACCACGACCCACCTCACTCAGACCTTCTGGTTTAACCTAAAGAACCCAGAGGCTTAACTCTTACACCCACGCTCAGACCTCACCTCTACTTCTCCACCTTCGCTCAGAGTGGACCAGCTGCAAAGCCATTGCTGTGTCCTGAACCCGCAGGCCCGTGAGGCGTTCCCCAGACACCTCTTTCCTTTGACCTTTCCTACTCCTTTCCCTGCTTCATTTTTCTCCTTACTACTCATCCCTGGCCACACACACACACACACACACACACACACGATTATTGTTCATATTCTTCATAAGGCAAGGATTCTGGTTTGTTTTAGTTCACACTTTAGTTCACACTCCAGGGCCCAGAACAGGGCCTTGTCCACAGCAGGCACCAAACACATCTTTGTTCAGTGAATGAATTTATGAACCAAGGTGGAAGCCCTGGCATAGACACCGCCCTTGAGGGGGCTGTGAAGGCCACAGTGGGGAGCAGTGGCCAGGAGTCCCCAGGGCTCCAGGGCAGCTCCTGGAGGAGGCGGTTTGACTTCGACTCTACAGGAGAGGATGGGGCAGAGGGCAGTGCCTCGCCCCCTGTGGTCCCAGGCCACGGCCACAGTGTCTGCTGGCATTGGGTAGCAATGAGAAATATAATGCGTGAGATACAGCGGGTGCTGGCAGCTGCCCATGAGGCAGCAGATGCAATAGGAAGTCTTTGCAGAGCCAGGTAGGGTTCTCCCCGTTTTGCATGGCAGCAAAGGTGATGGGCTATGTATTAGAGCCTGGCCTGGGGCCAGCCTCGCTGGGCAGATGGGCACCGACAGCCCCCTTGCCCTGACTAGACCACACGTTGACAACATCCAGAACTGTATAGGCTGAGGATTGGGCTCCTGAGAGCTGTGTCCTCCTGACCCAGGACACTGGAGCTGAGCCAGCCTCGGGCTCCTCAGAGCAGCATGAGGTCCGGCAAAGGGTGCAGGCAGGTGAAAAGCAGGGAAGGCTGCTGAGCTGGCAGCACAGGGATCTGCAGAGAAGGGGGAGCGCAGACCACACGCTGTGATGGAGGCAAACTGCTCTCCAAGGTGAAGTGCAGAACAGAGGGGAGGCATGAGGCTGTTGTGAACATTACCAGGAGGTGGGTGTCCAGAACAAAGGCAGCAGGAGGGGAAAGGCCGCCTGGCACAGAGCTCTAGTGAACAGCAGCTCGTTCATGCCTCAGCCAGCCTGAGGCAGCCGCAGTCACGCACAACTTACAGATGAAAGCCCTGGGTTCAAACAGGCCAGCGCCTTTGCCGAGGCCACAGCCAGCCCAAGCACAGGCAGATCGGGACCCACATTTCTCTAACTCCAAACCCATGCTTCTTCACAGGAACCTAGGAGGCCTTCTGGAAACTTGGGGGACATATTTACCTGCACATATAGTAATGCCCAGCCATTTATGGATTAAAATATATTTTAGTATGCTATTAGAGGCCTGGTGCACAAAATTCGTGCATGGGGTGGTGTCCTTCAGCCCGGCCTGCACCCTCTCCAATCTGGGACCCCTTGGGGGAATGTCTGACTGCTGGAAATGCTGGCTCCTGACTGCTCACCTGCCTGCCTGCCTGATTTCCCCCTAAGCACTCCCCTGCCGGCCTGATGGCCCCCAACTGCCCTCCCTTGCTGGCCTGATCGCCCCCAACTGCCCTCCCCTGCTGGCCTGATGGCTCCCAACTGCCCTCTCCTGCCAGCCTGATGGCCCCCAACTGCCCTCCCTTGCTGGCCTGATTGCCCCTAATTGCCCTCCCCTGCTGGCCTGATCTTGCCCCCAACTGCCCTCCCCTGCTGGCCTGATTGCCCCGAACTGCCTCTGCCTCAGCCCCCACCATCATGGCTTTGTCCGGAAGGAAGTCAGACATCCAGAAGATGTCAGGCCAACCTGGTCTAATTAGCATATTACCTTTTTATTAGTGTAGATTTTATTTTAATGTATCCTAGATGTTACATTTAGGACATTGTGTGTTTTTAAGTCATGTGTGCAGAAAGGTTATAGTACCTCTGAATTTCATTTTAGGACAGAAAAGTGGGCTTTTTCAAGATACTTGTTTTAAAATGGATTGGACTGAGTTGAGAAAACCCCCACTATACAAGACCAGAAAGGGCGAGAGCTGTCACACTCGTTCTGGCCAAACCTCCTGGACCCTTCCTCTGGGGGCTGAGAATCAATGGGGGGGGACCTGGAGCAGGGGTGTGTGTGTTCTGGGGCTGGAGTGTGGACGGATGCAGGAAGAGGGCGAGGCAGGGCAGGAGCTCTGGCTGTCATCACCACTGCTAGCCTTTCTGAGGTCTATCCCTGACCCAATAGCCCCACCCCACGCACCACCCCAGTGTAAACAACAGCATGGAGCATGCGGGCCTGCTGCCGGATCGTGTGCTGATGGCTCCACAGAGCCCTTCTGCATGAGGAAATGTGCCACATGTGCTTTGGGGTCCTTTCCTGGTTCACTGGGAACCTCGGGGGCCCCACCCTCCTGCAGCTGACGGGGTCCATAGGAACAGACATGTGCAGAGGCCCCCAGTGAGCCAGTGTGAGCATGCTGTGCCGTCAGCATCTAGGATTTGGAGTTAGCGGGGACTGTAGGTTGTCCCTACATTTCTGTCTAGAACTATCTTGCTCAAAACTTGGCTCAGACATCACCTCCCCTGAGAAGCCTTCCCTGACTCCTGGCCGCTCCCCTGTTCACACTGCCCTCTGTGCTAGAGAACTCTGCACACTGGTTTCCGATCCTTACACAGCCCTCTCCTTTGTTAGACCCCGAACACCTAGGCAGAGGGGGAGCCTCACACACTGTCCCCGACACACACAGGACAGACTGGCCTCCCTTAGCTCCAAGGCCAATCCCGCTCCACCACCAACCAGCTCTGTGGCCTTCGGTAAGTCCCACCTCCTTCCTGGGCCTCCGTTTCCTCATCTGTAAGCTGAGTGCACAGGATCTGACTCAGGATCCTTTCTGGCCTGGTGCTCAGGATGTGAGCTGGGGTGGCCCGACCCTCCCTGCACACTGAGCCGGACCCGGACTCCAGGTGGGTGGTGTGCAGTCGCTGTGGTTGCCACGGTGACACTGAACATGATGCCCTCACAGGCACCTCTCGCTGGGGTCCCAGGCCAGGCAGCTTTCAGCATCTATGGCTGCACATTAGAATCACCTGGGAATTCTCAACCTTGGCTTCACATTAGAATCACCTGGGAATCTTTTTAAAATCCTGATTTCTGGGCCTCATCCTCCAGAAATTCTGTTTCTTTGTTATGGGGTGGGGGCCACAACATTAGTAACAAAGAAACAGAATTTCTGGAGGATGAGGCCCAGAAATCAGGATTTTAAAAAGATTCCCAGGTGATTCTAATGTGCAGCCAAGGTTGAGAACCACTGATCTATGGGCTGCTTTCTCCTGAACAGCCAGCTGGGTCTTGTTAGCTCTATCATCATCTATGAGAAGGCCCAGGGCCGCTGCCCCATCTGGCAGAAGCAGGCAGCCTAGATACCGCTGCAGACCAGGGGAGGAGCCTGTTATGGGGAAGGGCTCCAGGAAGAGCCCCGAGGTAGGTCCCTTCGGGGAGAGCCTGGGCCTGGGGAGGCCTGTGAGGGCTCTGCTCCTGCCGGGCCCAGGGACAGGGCTCTGGTGCGTGACGTCAGGCCCATTTCGTGTTATTACCTCAAAATGCTTCTTTACAGCTGCACACAGCCAGGGAGTGAGTGGTCTGTGGGCACTGCACCTGCAAACCCAGCCAGCGAGACTGCCCTGCTGCTGACACTGCATTTCACCCTGGTCACTGGGCACCACCCGCTGCTTCCACTCCAGACAGGGCCTCAGCCATGCCCTCAGAGGCAGGGCAGCTCTGCCAGCTGCTGCGCCCGCCCTGGTGGCTCCCAGGCCTGGCAGGCAGTGGGCAGGCCAGACCCCACAGGCTGACCTTCCTTCCTCTTCTGCATAATAACATGTCTGATGGGCATGGCCTCCGGTGCACTTGGTGCTGAGCAGCTTGTGTCTCAATAAGCCAAAGAGACCTCCCCCTCTGTGTAGTCAGCACGCGTGTTTCTCGTGGGGCTGGCGAAAGACATGTTTTGGAAACAATCCCTGGTGAGCCACAGAAGGCCCTTCATGGCAGATATGGTAGCCACACTGCCCAAGGGAGGGCCAGGCCTCATGGGAGGGAAGGCTGATGCCCTGATGGGCAGGAAGCCCGGTGCCCTGGGGAGCGGAAGACCCCTGGCCTGTTACAGTCCCTCTGGGCTGGATCACAACTGGCAGCTCACACTAGGAACACAGTGCAGCACCCACCTTTGTGGGCACAGCCTGGCTCGCGTGGGAGAACGTCCCCCTCCCCACCCCACTCCACCTCCTGTGCCTGGAAGAGCAAAGACCGGGCCTAGAGCGCCCTTAGCCAGGGGTCTCCGGACTCCTCCTTGGGGACTGGGGCCTTTGGAAGGGGTGAGAAGCAGAACTGACTGCAGGTGAGGCTCAGGACTCTGTGTACCTCCTAAATGCTCAGGAGAGGAGAAGGAAGAAGTTGCTGTGCCATAGCCCGAGGGGGTGCTTGGGAGCGGGAGCTACAGGGGGGCGAGGGGGGGGGAAGGGGGAGACAGGGACAGCAGGGCACCAGGCTTCGTGGCCCTGGTGCTTTTTTTCTCTCTCCATCTTTCCTTTTTTAAGGGAAACACACTAAAGGGCTTAGATTTAATTAGGCCTTGGAAGACATGATCCTGGTCTGTGTGGCGGGGGCGGGTTCCGGGCGCCTTTCTCCCCAGTCCTGTTAGTCCTGCTGCAGCCTCGGGGAGGCCGAAGGCACCGCCTCTGACCCCTGTGCCCACATAGCTAGGGGTCAGGCTTGAGGAGGCCCGTGTGGGATGGAAGGGACCTCAAAACCCCATATACTCTGGTTCTCAAACTGTGGCTCAGCTCCCACCTGTTGGGATCCTGTAGTGATTTTATTTGAACAAAAGATTTAACCACTAACAGGAAGTTTGGCGACCACTGACCTAGTCTGATTATCTCACTTTAAGACGAGGCCTCCGGGACTCTCGAGGGAGAAGAGCTTGTCTGAGCTCACACCGCAGACCAAGGACCAAGCTAGGACTTGAGCCAAGTCCTATCTTGATGTTGAGTCCACTGTTCTGGTCCCTAACGCCCCCCAATTATTTGATCTGCCACTAACAATGTCCTTCCAGCAGACCCTCCCCCTGCGTCAGACCTGCACAGGCATCACAGTCTCCCGCTCCCACGGCCCTGCTGGATGGCCACCGGGGGGCGCCCACCAGTCACCCAGTCACGGTGCAGCCCCAGGACTTTCACAGGAGAGAGAAAGAGTCGGCTGAAAGGGGGAGGTGCCAGCACGCCTGTCTCCGGTGTGTGCTTATGGGGTGCTGAGGACGCTATGTGGCCGCCGCGGGGGACATGGAGACACCTTACTTTTTCCTTCATAGCTACCGCCTGCTCTTTCCCATCAGTGACCACATTCTTAGTTGACCTCCAAAATGACATTTTACTCCATTTTCCTTCCTCTACCTTCTCTCTCAGAGAGGCCCAGGCCTCCTCGCCTCTCCTATGTTAGCTGTCTTCCGTGTCTACCTCAGTAGAGCCAGCACTCTCCAAGACTGGACACATACCAGTGCTCAGTAGATAGTCATTGAAAGGATGAATGGCCCGGCCGGCTTGGCCCAGTGGTTGAGCGTTGACCTATGAACCAGGGGGTCACGGTTCGATTCCTGGTCAGAGCACATGCCTGGGTTGCAGGCTCAATCCCCAGCGTAGGGCATGTGGGAGGCAACCGATCAATGATTCTCTCTCATCATTGATGTTTCTATCTCTCTCCCTATCCCTTCCTTTCTGAAATCAATAAAAATAATTTTTTTAAAGAAAGGATGAATGAATAAATGGATGGATGGATGGACCGAAAGACTACTGCAACAGTCTCTGAATTGACCTCTCTTTTTAAAGTTTGATCCTTTTTAATAGGCCCTCCATCTTACCACTAAGATGACTTAACTAAAATGCAAATTACCAAGGCGCTCTCCTTACTTAAACCCCCTTGAAACTCCCAAACAATGCTCAAGCTCCCTCATCTGGCCCAGGGTCTCCATGGTGGGGCTGGGTCCACTCCAGCCTCGCCTCCTGCACTCCCTCTCCGCCCCATGCAGCCTTCCCCGCCACAAGGCCCACTTCCCTCTTCTTGTAAACCCGCTCAGGCGACAGCAGCCTGGAGAGCCTTCCTGCCTCTGCCTCTTCCCGGCTGGCTGGCACCTGGCCACTGGGTCCGGAGTCACATCTCCATCCTGCAGGTGCCACCCGAGTAGCACAATCTGTGTCATTATTCTGTCCACTCCTCGAAACCAAGTCCCACGCCTTCTCATCTCTGCCCCCCACACCAGGCCCAGGCCCAGCACAGCAGCTGAGGTGGGTCTTTAGATCAGCAAAGGTGTCCCTAGGGGCTCATGCTGAGAAGCAAAGCCTCGGCAGAGATCTCCCCGCGGAGCGTGCTCAGCAGGGCGGGGGCCAGCTTGTCTCGGCCTCCCACTGGGAACTCAGCTGTGGGAGAACCAGGCCTCTCCGTGGCCACTTTCCTACGGGGGGGTGGGGCAGGGAGTGGGCAGGAAGGGGGAGCCCTCCCATCCCCTAAGTGACAGAGTGCCCATCACCCGGGCACCACTGAATCCTGGCCAGTGTCCCACGCGGGACCATCACGTCCTCTCTCTGGTGCCCGCTGGCCTCCGAGAGGGGGGCCCGGGGCTCACCCACAGAGGGACGTGCTCAGCCCAACCCAGTGCACGCGTGTCACGGGCACTCTCACCCTCAAATATTTCTGAATATTTATTTATATATTTTATTGATTAGCTGCCTCCTGCACACCCCCCACTGGGGATGTGCCCACAACCAAGGTACATGCCCCTGACTGGAATCGAACCCGGGACCTTTCAGTCCGCAGGCCGACGCTCTATCCACTGAGCCAAACCGGTTACGGCTGAATATTTATTATGTATCCTGATACTTGACTAAACTCATTGATCAGTTCTAGTAGTTTTGGGTGGAATGCTTAGGGTTCTCAATATACAGTATCATGCCATCTGGAAAAAAATCAGTTTTACTTCTTCTTTTCTAATGTGGATGATTTTTATTTCCTCTTGTTATTGCATGGCTAGTATTTCCAGGACTATGTTAAATAAGAGTGGGGAAAGCAGACATCCCTGTATTCTTCCTGATTTTAAAGGAAACACTTTTATTTTTTGCCTATTGAGTTGTGGGTTTGTTGATGTTGGCTGTGAGTTTGTCATATACAGCCTTTATTATGTTGAGGTATATTCCCTCTATTCCCACTTTGTTGAGAGTTTTTATCAGAAATGGATACTGGATTTGGTCAAATAATTTTTCTGCATGTATTGACATGACCCTGTAGTTTTATTCTTCCTTTTATTTATGTGGTCTATCTCAATTAATTTTTGAATAGTGTACCAACCTTGCATTCCAGAAATAAATCTCATTTGATCATGGTGTATAATCTCTTTAATGTACTGCTGCATGCATTTTGATAATATTTTGTTGAGGACTTTTGCATCTATGTACATCAAGGATATTGACTATAATTCCCTTTCTTTGTAGTGTATTTTTCTGGTTTTAGAATTAGGGTAATACCGGCCTTGGAAAATGAGCTGAGAGTCTTCCCTCCTCTTGAACTTTTTGGAGTAGAGTGAGGAGTTTAGGTGTTAGCTCTTCTTTGAATGTTTGGTAAAACTCACCTGTGAAGCCGTCCAGTCCAGGACTTTTGCTTGTTGGGAATTTTTTTTATTTCAGCTTCAATTCCATACATTGTAATTATTCCATTCAGATTTTCTGATCTGTCTTGATTCAGTTTTGGAAGATTTGTATTTTTCTAGAAGTTTATTGATTTCCTCCAGATTGTCCAATTTGTTGACATATACAGGTTGTCCCCAAAAATGTATACACACTTTAACAGCTGATAGCCCAATTTTGAAAATGAAATGTATTTTAATAAACAATTCATTTATAATTATTCAAAGGGTGTGTATACATTTTGGGGGACACCCTAGGATTAGTTAGATCTTATATAGATCTTATAGTTCATAAGATCTATATATATAAAACCCTAATATGCAAATAGACCGAATGGTAGAACAACCAGTTGCTATGACATGTGCTGACCACCAGGGGGCGTGCGTGTAACATGGCAGGCTGCTGCGGGATGGTGGAGCAGGTGAGTGGGGTGCCAGGCCAAGGTGGGGCACCAGTTGCGGTTCATCAGGGCAAGCCTCTGGTGGTTACTGAAAATTATTTGCTCCCACACACCATGGTCCTACCAGGTGCTTACACCTGCTGCTGGCGCCAGCCCCGTTTGCACCTGCTGCCTGCACTGGGCACCGGCCCCTGGACCTGATCACTTGGTACCGTTAGTGGGTGTGAGCTGCAGCTGCTGGCCCAATTGCCCCTGAGGGCTTCTCCACCTCCCCCTGATCCTGAGGGGCGATCAGGGCTGGCAGCTGCCTCTCGCACCTGCTGACAGCACTGGCCCTGCTCACACCTGCTGCTGGTGCCTGCCCCAATCGTACCACGCCATCAGCAGGTGTGAGCAGGGCCAGTGCCATCAGGGTCAGTGTGTGGAAGGGCAGCAGCAGGAGCAGGGCTACCAGCTGACAGGGGACCGGGGGCTGCAGTGGGAGGGGCCAGGCGGGGGTGCAGAGGATGGGCTGAGACCTGCCCCTGTGCCCACTGCAGTCTTGTGGCCCACAGTTCCTTTCATGGTGCACAAATTCATGCACTGGGCCCCTAGTTTTCTTATAATCCTTTATATTTCTGTGGTGTCAATTGTTACTTCTCTTTCATTTCTGATTTTATTTGTGTCCTATCTCTTTTTTTCTTAATAAATCTTGCTAAGGATTTATAAATCGTGTTTATTTTTTGTTGTTGTTATTGCTGTTAATCTTCACCCATGGATATTTTTTCTATTGATTTTTACAGAGAGTGAAAGGGAGGCAGGGGAAAAGAGAGAGAGAGAGAGAAACATCAATGTGAGAGAGACACATCGATTGGTTGCCTCCCACAAATGCCCCGACAAGGGCTGGGGGTCCAATCTGCAACCCAGGTATGTGCCCTTGATGGGGAATGCAACCTGCGCCCCTTCAGTGCATGGGCCAGCACTCTAACCACTGAGCAACACTGACCAGGGCTGTTTATCTTTTCAAAGAACCAGCTCTTGGCTTCATTCATCTTTTTCATTGCTTTTTAAAGATTCTATATCATTTATTTCACTCTGATCCTTATTACTTCCTTTCTTCTCCTCACTTTGGGCTTTGTTTGTTATTCTTTCCTAGTTCCATCAGTTGTAAGGTGAGGCTGCTCATTTGAGATTTTCTTGTTTCTTAAGTTAGGCCTGTATTGCTATGAATTTCCCTCTTAAGACTGCTTTTACTGTGATGACTTCTACATAGAGAGAGTGAATTCTCTCTCTACTAAGCTTTTATACCATGTATTGTCTGTACCATTCATTGGGCACTTAAATATGTTTTGCCTTCCTATACTTATGAAGTGTCTTACACTGTCATTCAACTTTTCATACATGTTAATATTGTCTCCACAAGATGTTGGAGGCCAGAGATCAAATACTATCCTTATTTTTCTTCTTAACCTAGACTTATAGCAGTTTCTTCATAATATTGAGTATACATGAATGAAAGGGTCAATCATCCATCAAGTAAATTAAATGCACATCCTATTCATTTCACTCTGCTTTCTTCCCAGAAAAAAAGAAGGCTTACCAAAAAGTGTTAATGGTCTGGAGAAAGTCTGTACTCATTTGCAAGACTGTGTCCATGATTTATCCCCTGGGAATCTTCCAACACATCACTAGGGAAAATTTTCCCAAGCTGGCAAATGGACACTCCAGGCTAATGTTTGCTTTATCTGGGATGTATGTGAGGCCAAAAGCTGGTATCAGCTGGTCTACCAAATACATTCTGCTTTGTCAAAACCATCCTCCACTTTGCTGTGGCTAGCCTAGCATAATTGGCTAATATGCCTAAAGTTCACAGCTTCCCATTATTTCTTGCCAGTTAAAATATGTTGACTGGTTAAGTCTTATAGATACTTTAATCCTGTCACTTATTGTGGATTCAGTGAACTATATCTGTTTTGCATAACGGAGCTTCCTTTTTTTGAGTGATCATATTAGGTTGCTCAATCCTGGTCCCTCCACACCATTCTCTCCCTAGGAGACTGCCCTCCTGATCCCATGACTCTGAATACTACTTACATGCCAATGACTTCCCTAGTTATATATCTGCCCAAGACCAGTCTTCGGCGATCTACCATCTTATACACATTTGACGGCCTGACATCTTTACTTGGATGTCTTCTAAACATCTCAAATAAATGGAATTCTCGAACTCCCCTCAACCCATACCCTAACCCCAAGGCTGCTCCTCTTCCATTCTTCCTGTGTGTTTTTTTTAATATTTTTTATTGATTTCAGAGAGGAAGGAAGGGGAGAGTTAGAAACATCAATGATGAGAGAGAATTATTGATTGGCTGCCTCCTGCATGCCTGCTACTGGGGATTGAACTCCCAACCCTAGCATATGCCGTGACTGGAATTAAACTGGGACCTCCTGGATCATAGGTTGATGTTCAACCACTGAGCCACAATGGCTGGGCCCATTCTTCCTCTTCTTAACAAAAGATACCTCTAGCTACCTAGTTGGTCAAGCCAGAAACCTTGTCATTCTTGAACTTTCTTTCATCCTCCATCTTTCATCTACTACCAAGACCAATCAATTCAATTTCAAAAAGATCTGTTTATTTCTTGCCATCTCCATTGTTGTCCTCCTAGTTTACGGCAGCATCATCTCTGTCCTGAATTATTAAATCCTAAACCATTTCTTGAACCTTCAACTCACTCATTCATTTGTTCACTCAATAATTTATGGAGTACCCAGATTGTGTTAGTCAGTGCTCTCAAAAGACTATACGCAAACCTGCTGTAATAAAGGTGTTTATAAGGCATGATGATCCAGAAGAAGGGTACGAACCGTAACAGGGAGGGGAAAACAGTGTCAGAGAAAACTTCATGGGGAACTTCACATTTAAACTGGGATTTAGAGCATTTGTCTGGATTCTCATCAGGGAAACACATGGACAAAAGCCTTCTGGGTATGGTGACCAAAAAGTACGGCATGTTCATGGATGTGAAGCAGAATACAGAGTTGGGCGGGGAGGTTAGACATGTTCCTGGTGAGGTAGGCAGGGGCTAAATCACATGGGTATTGTTATGGGCTGAATTATGTTCCCTCAAAATTCATATGTTGAAGCCCTAACCTCCTGTATTTCAAATTATGACTATATTTGAAGATAGGTCCCTTAAAGAGATGATAAGTTACAATGAGGTCATTAGGCCAGGTCCTAATTCAATTTGACTGTTGTCCTTAAAAGAAAAGGAAATTTGGAAACACAGAGAGACACCTGTGACCGTGTGAGGAAATGATGAGAATGCAGCCTTCTACAAGCCAATGAGAAAGGGCTCAGGAGAAACCAAGCCTTCCAGCATCTTGACCTTGGACTTCCAGTCTCCAGAACCATGAGAAGTAAATTTCAGTTGTTTAAGATAGCGAGTCTGTCGTATTTATTATGGCAACCCTGGCAAATTAATACAGGTACTATATGCAGCTGAGTTTACACCTAATCCTGGAGGCAAAGAGCAACTGGGGAAGGGTTTAAGCAGGGAAAACACTTTATCCATCCATATGCAATGTGGAAATTGTGCCGGGTACTAGGAGTACAGTTCAAAGAAGGATTATCTGAAGAAATTTCATTTTATCTGAGAGATGCACAAGAGTTGGCCAGATGGAAAAGAGAAAGGGAGGGGGAGGGTCAAATCATGGTCAAGAAAAACAAAACTGTATGTGTAAAAGCCCTAAACAGGAAGACTCCTGGTACACAAGAAATTGACATTAGCTAGTGTGGGTAGAGTTTGGCCACAGAGGACAAGAGCTTCAGGAGAGCCAGGCCGGTGTGGATCAGTGGTTGAACATCAACCTATGAACCAGGAGGTCATGGATTGATTCAGGGCAATGCCTGGGTTGCAGGCTCAATCCCCAGTAGGGGGCATACAAGAGGCAGCCAATCAATGATTCTCTCACATCATTGGTGTTTCTATCTCTCCTTCTTCCTTCCTCTCAGAAACCAATTATATATATACTAGAGGCCTGGTGCACAAAAATTTGTGCACTCGGTGGGTCCCTCAGCTTGGCCTGTATCCTCCCACAGTTCTGGATCCCTTGGGGGATATCCACCTGCTGGCTTAGGCCCACTCCCTGGGGTATCAGGCCTAAGCTGACAGTCAGACATCCCTCTGGCAGCCCAGGAGCCCTCAGGGGATGTCCACCCACCAGCTTAGGCCCGCTCCCTGGGGGATCAGGACTAAGCTGGCAGTCAGACATCCCTCTGACAGCCTGAGAGCCCTCAAGAGATGTCTGACTGATGGCTTAGGCCCACTTCCTCTTGGGAGTGGGCCTAAGCCACAGTCAAACATCCTTAGAGCTGCTGAGGAGGTGGGAGAGGCTCCCACCACCACCACTGCACTCGCAGCTGTCAGCCCAGCTTGTGGCTGAGTGGAGATCCCCCTGTGGGAGCACACTAACCACCAGCGGGCAGATTCTGCATTGAGTGTCTTCCCCTTGGTGGTCAGTGTGCATCATAGCAACTGGTCATTCCTCCATTAAGGTCAATTTGCCTATTAGCCTTTTAATATATATATATATATATATATATATATATATATATATATATATATATAGCTTTAGGGGATGCAGATGAAGAGAGTCAAGGCCAGATCATGTCGGGCTTCATAGGCCTCATAAGCAAGTATGGACCTTCTGCAGAGAATTGTCCTGGGGGCCCATGCCAATGCCCTGACCAAGGCTGAAGCTGAAGCCAGGGGCTCTGACTGTCACCATCTTTGCCTCCACTGAGTGCCCTGGGAAGCCCTCTGGCCACCCATATACCTGCCCATTGAAACCAAGGTGTCACCACCACATGCATTTCTTCATAGCCAGTGCTCTGCGAGACACCAGAGCTTGCATTTCATTTACTTTCCCCCCATACTTCCAGCCAAAGCGTGGAAATCACTCCCCCTGTATTTCTCTCTCCAGTTTTGTTTCCTTTTCCCCCTCCACTGCCACGGAGAGCTGTTTTCCTAGACATCCTACTCCTCCATGCAGAGAAAAGGCATCCTTAACAGCAGTTTTATTGCCAGTGATATTAACACAATGAAGGAAATCACTGCTAATTTTTATGGATTATCTCATCATGAGCAAGAAATTAACAGCTGGGAAAGAGCAGGCAACCGCCTTCCCCTGGGAGAGCCTTTACCTGGAACACTTCACGGTGCCCTGCCCTGGCCCTCAAGGAGGGTCCCCCGCTGGAGATGGGCATTTCCTCCCCAGTAGGGTCCCCCCTCTGTGTCCTCCAGCCCAATCCCATGTTTCCTCGCCTGCCCCAGGTTGGCGCGGCAGCACGGAGCTGGCTGATACGCTCGGCAGCTGGTTGCGGGTGATGGGATGATTTAGGTCAGCTGGGAACTTTATTAAAACCTGATCTAAGCAGCCAGCTCTGCTCTCTCTTCGTATTTCCTTCGGGCTCTGAAACCAGGCCTTGGCCTCTGTCCTTGCTGAATGTGTCTATAAAACTGCCTGAGCAGGTAGGCAAAAGGCACTTCATCAGGAGTCATCTAGACCCAGGTGAACAGTAAATACTTAGAAGGGCAGAGGGACAAGACAAGGGGGAGAAACAGCAGGGAACATGGGGAGGCTAAAAATACAGGTTGCAGCTTCAAGAGAGAGAAACTGCATGGAAACCCAGAACACACCGCTGAAGGGAGCCGGGAGGACCTGGCATAAGAAACGGAGGCCAGAGCCTCAGCAGTTCTCAGCTTGGGGCTCTCAGCCTGGGCTTCTCTCCTGGCTTCTCGGGTCCCCACTCCTGCCCTGGGCTGGCTTCCCCCCAGTTCCTCTCTACTTTCCCTCCAACTGAATTCCTTCCTGTGCCCCTGAGAAGCCTCTTCAAGAGCCTGGCGCCCCCCCCCCCCTCTCCAACCCCTTTCCTCCCGCAGGCAGGCAGCTGCTGCTGTATCTGAGAGATGAAGGGACAAGCACCCAGGGCAGGTGGGAGAGGAGGAGGCTGAGGCTGGCCCACCCCACTGCGGGAGACACCTGGGGTGGGGGTGGGGGGCAGTCAGGCATAGAAGCCCAGCTGGGAGGGGCCTGCGATGCTGGGCCAACCACATACAACCCTCCTTCTGAAGGTCACGTGCTGACACAGTGCACTCCGCTGTGTCTGAGAAGAGCCAGACTGCATGTGGGTGTCCCAGAGAGGAGCAGGCACACAGCAGGCAACAGCTGCCCTTCTTCCCCAGCCAGAATGCTGCCCTCTTGCAGGTGTGTAACTCAGCTCACACCTGGCATGGCAGTGTTAGGGGCAGAAACAGAATAGGAGGGACTAGCTATAGTTATCAGAAACGTCAGTCATGCTCTGCTAACCGTGATTGTTCTGTTCTGATTAAAGAAAGCACATTCTGGCCTGGCTGGGAGCTGTACGCCCGGGGAACTAGGAGTTAACCTGGGGATGCAGCCCATTCTCCTTATCCGAGAACTGCCTGTCTTCATGGAAAGACTAACAACCTTGTGACCCCCACCGCATTGCTGGTAAGCTGTAACCATTTTACCCACTTTTATTCCTTCTGCTACTTCCCCCTGAAATCTTCGTCCTTCTACCAATATAAGCAGCCAGCTTATGGCAGGGGGAGAGCAGATTCTGTGGACGACCTGCTGCTCCCCCAGGCTGCCGGCAGGATTGGAATAAACGCTCATATGATTCAACCCTGTCCCTGCTTCATTGGCTCAAGTAGTGACCAGCAGTCAGACCCGTCCATTGTCCGGTTCCAGGAGCACTGAAGAGAGAGTCCTCATGAGTGGGGAAAGAAGGATGGGCAGGGCAGTTTTCTTCGAAGAGAAAGTCACATGTCAGAAAGGCCCCGAACAGTGAATAACATTCTGCCAGGCCAGCAAGCTGAGAGGAGAGCAAAGCCCAGAACCTGGGAGGATTGGGGGGGGGGGGGGGGCAGCTGGTGAGTGCTCCTGGCAGGATGGAGGGGTGATATTATGAGATGGCTCCAGCCATTTAGATATCCTGCAGCCTCCCCCTGAGGGCTTCAGATGCTCTGGAGAGGAGTTTGAGCTTCTAGGAAGACAAAACTGGGAAGGAATGAGGAAGTGAGAAGTGAGAGAGCGCCTAAGGGCTTGGTGCGGCTGCAGTGGGTGTGGGGAGGCTCCTGAGCCCCCTCCTCCCTGTGAGGAGGACCCTGCTCCCTCAGATGTCCAGGGGGTGGGTATGCCATGGCTTCTGATTCTCATGCCCCAGGGCCAAGGGTCCCCAGGCCTCTACCATCGCTTCCACATTCAGGTGCCCTGGCTGCCATGCTCTGGGGCTTAGACAGGAATGTCCTATTGTCCAAGAAACCTTCACTCAAACACCTGAATCTCCCATCTCCTCCCCTCCCCCCACCCAAGTGCCCTGCTCCAGATTTGTATCTGGTGGCCCTGGGAGGACTGTGCTCTCAAGCAGCTCCTGAGCAGCTGTCAAGCGCCTGGGGGGACACAGCAGAAACCAAGAATTCCAGTCTAGGCTCCAGGGAAAACAGGTTCTCCATCCTTTTCCTGGGCCATTTACTCAAAAATTAAGCTTAAGTAAAGGAGGAGAGCCTGCTGGTTTGGCGTAGGGCAGGGCGGTATAATGGGTATGTGGTTTCAGGAGGCAAACAGGGCTTGGGTTTTAATGCTGTGTGACCAGGGACATGGTTTAACTTCTCTGAACCTCAGCTTTCTCATCTATAAAATGGATATGATGGCAATATCAAATATTTTTGAACAGCACAGTCCCTGGCACATAATAAATACTTAATAAATGTTGCTATTATTAAAAGGTTAGATATTTCTGGTTCCTAAAGCCTAACTCTTACCTCAAACTCTTCTTTCCTTTTTAGGGTATCTTCTTCCACTCCCACACCAATCCACATGGAAGAATCACCCTTGGCAACAGCAACAGCAACTTCTGATGGACACCGTGCCTGGTTCTCGGGACATCTGCCAAGCTGCCTGCCCTCTCCCCTGACCCTAGGGCCTGTGCTCATGTTGGGAAGCAGGGACAGTCCTAGCCAGTTTTGCTCAGTGGATAGAGTGTTGGCCTGCGGACCGAAGTGCTGGGTTCCATTCTGGTCAAAGGCATGTACCTTGGTTGCAGGCTCCTCCCCAGGCTCCTCCCCAGCCCAGGCCCTGGTCAGGGCTCGTGTCTTTCACATTGCTATTTCTCTGTCTTTCCCTCTCTCTTCCACTCTCTCTAAAAATCAATGGGAAAATATCCTCAGGTTGGGGGGGGGGGTGTGGAAAAGAAGAAGAAAGCAGGGACTCTGGCCCCTTTCCTTGGTCCCTTCTGAAAGAAAAGCACCAGTAAATAAAACAGGGCTGAATACACAGCAACAATAGAAGATGTCTAGGCCAGGGGTGGGCAAGCCCTGGCACGCATGCCAAACATGGCACGCCAGTAACTTTTGCTGGCACACGAAACCCTCTCTTATAATCTTCCATTTACAATTGTGAATCTTTGTTCTCAGTGATGAATTTTGTTAAGTCTCATAATAGGAGTAGCCTGACGGATGAAAGTAGTAGCTCGTGCATTTCTCTGAAGGTCACGAAATATAAACCTGATGTAAAATCTCTGTCATCAGTGATGCAGCAGCAAAAGTCCCACTGATAATATCAAACGGAGTCATAAAATTTTCTGTCGGACTATCAGTGTACATGTATACATTAAAAAATAAATGTATTTTTCATCATCATATACTGTGTTTTTGTCGCTCGAATGAATTTTATTATTTCTTCAAGGTTCTTCACATACGTACACCTTAAGAAATATCAAGTAGGTGTAACATGTTCTCAAAAACTTAGGGTTGGCACGCAGAAGAATTTTGAGTCAGAGATTTTGCTGGTTTGGGCACGCACTCACAAAAAGTTTGCCACCCTGGTCTAGGCATTAACTACCTAAGTAATCAAAGACCACTGCCAGGTGATCCCGGCTCACTCATTTGGAATCTAGTGCGCAAGCAGCTGTAATAAAGGCAGAGTGCAGACTCACCCCTGAGACCCGCGTCTGTCACACTTGAGCATAAAGTCGCTTCAGCCCTATGCCGTGGTTCAAGTCTAAGTTAGCTTTTCCTTCTGGCATCTGCGAGGCGAGGGCGAGGTACAGCATCTACCTTCTGCTTCTCTCTGAAAGCTGAGGTGTCTTGGAGGCCTGGGCAGACCTCACTCATGCCCACCTCCCCCTCTGCTCTCAGAGGCTCCACAGAGGGGCACAGAGAGAGCTAACAGGGAGGTGCCTCCTGGGAGGGACAGAGCTCAGGGTCAGAGCTAAAAAAAATACGGGTTCAAATCCAGGGTCTTCCACGTTCCGGATGGTGACCTTAGGTTCTCCAACCCTCATTTCCATACCCAACATCAAACCTACCTCTGGAGATCATTGTGAAAATTAAACATGATTATCTACAGAAAGTGATGGACACGCATTAGGTGCTTAATGAACAGGATGCCATTCTATCTCCCAAGTACAGCCCTTTAAGGTGATGGTCCACCACCTCACTCAGCCCTCCTCCGGGTGGGAGCAGGCAGCACAGCAAGAGGAAAAATAAACCCTGAAGGCCAAGGTGCCCACGGACCACCTCGTTCACTTCAGCACATCATGCCTCCCTGTGTTGTGCTGTTCATCAAGCCTGAGTCTTACCTTTTCATATTCAGAACATTGACCACAAATGTCCTACTCCCTGTATCTCCCACAGCGCCTCGCCCGCTGCAAGATATTGCCAGTACCAAGTCCCAGGGGACGAAGGAACAGGTTGGACCAGCCTCAGAGACCAGGTCTCCTAGTTCCTTGCTCACAGCAGCACTTTCCCACCTCACGTTTCCTAACGCACCAGAGCTCTCCCTGTCTGGAGGGATGACAGGCAGAGGAGTTGACAGTCTGCTGGGATTTGGAGGACACTGTTCTCTCCAGGACCCGTGGCAGTAAATAAACATATCACTCCAAGCCTAACCCCTCAAAGCCCATGGGACAGGGCCTCAGATAACACTGTAGGTCCAGGTAACAGTCAGCTTAAGACCCCTGACATGTTATAAGTGGCCAGATTACTAAATCAACCTGATTCAGTGTTTCCTGTTACACAGCCCTTCCCAGCTCTCTCCCCTATGTCACAGGCTCAGTCACAGGCCATCCTGTTGGGCTCCCTCTACCCACAGAGGAAGCGTAGCAACTTCAGTGCTCTTGGTTGCCTGGTGCTCATGCAAAATGGTCGATCGTAGCAGAAATCAGGCAACTCAGGCCGAGGATCGGAGTGAGGACAGCTTCCAAGGGCATGCCTGGTCCCCTGCAAGGCACTGCTCATGAGAAGGCCTTCCGGTGGCTCGGCTGCCCATCTTGCAGGCCATCCAAACTAAGAATAATGGTCCCAAAGGTGTCCACATCCTCATCCCCAGAATCTGAGAATGTGTCCCCTTCTACAGCAAGTGGGACTCTGCGGATGGACTTAGGCTGCACACCTTGAGATGGGAGGCGATCCTGGGTCATCCCCAGTCAGCTCAATCTAAGCCCATGAGCTCTTGAAATCAGAGGACCATTCCTGTCTGAGGTCAGGAGCTGCAATGTGAAAAGGATGTGACCCTGAGCGTTGAGGGTAGAGGAAGAAGGACACGAGCCCAGGGGTGCAGCAGACTCGAGGCACTGGGAATGGCCTCTGCTCACAGGTACAATGACATAGGAACTTGATTTTAAAGCTTCAAGGACTTTAATTCTGCCGACAACCCAAATGAGCAGAAGACAGATTCTCCCCTAGAATCTCCAGAAAGGCTCACGGCCCCGCCTCCGACACCCTAGTTTTAGCTCAGCGAGACCCAGGCTGGACTTCTGACTTACAGACTGCAAGAGGATAAATTTGTGGCAATCCTATATAATAAAAGCCTAACATGCTAAGTGTCTGGTCGTCCGTTCAACCCATCAAAGCGTAATATGCTAATGATATGCTAAGGCCACTCAAGTGCTTGCTATGATGTGCACTGACCATCAGGGGGCAGATAGTTGACCGGTCAACCAGTCGCTATGATGTGTACGGACCACCAGGGGGTAGATGCTCTGACTGGTAGGTTAGCTTGCTGCTGGGGTCCAGCCGATTGGGACTGAGCGAGACGGGCTGGACACACCCTGGAGCCCTCCCATGATCCCTTCCCGGCTGGCCAACCTCCCGTGTCCCTCTTCGGCTCCGATCATGCACCAGTGGGGTCCCTCGGGCTGGCCTGCACCCTCTCGCAATCCAGGACCCCTCGGGGGATGTTGGAGAGCTGGTTTCAGCCCAATCCAGCAGGCTAGGCTGAGGGACCCCACTGGTGCACAAATTCGTGCACTGGGCTTCTAGTTTGTTATAGTAGCCATAGAAAACTATGGTAATAATAATTATGGTAGAACTACTGATAAAAACTTATTAATTGGTCTCTTACTAATCATCAGGCACCATGCCAGCCATTTTACATACATTAATCACACATCAGCCTCAACAGTCATATAGGGTGAGGACTACTACTTCCATTGTATGGCAGAAAACAGACCAAGTGACTTGTCCAAGGTCACATGCTGAAACTAATTCAATCCCAAGTTTGTGTGACACTACAGACCATCCCCATAAAAGTTTCCATAAAAGTTGAGCAAACTTCTATTTTTTAAAGAAATAAAAACATCTTTTACATATTACTAGACGTCATAGATTGACCACAGCGAGGGCAAGCTCTCATGGAGGCGATCCATGGATGCTTCCACTCATCTGCACCCATTCTATCTCCAGCCTCGGTCCATTGGGCAGCCTGGATTCCTTTAGCACTCTCGCTTTTCCAAGTTGGCTCCAAGGGGAATTAGCATTCAAGCACCATTTCCAGGTAAAGGTCCCTTTGGTTTCAGAAACCCCTTTGGAAAGTTCTCTCTTCCCCGAGACTTCCGGTGGCTGCCCAGTTTGGGCGCCCTTCCAGTTCTCCTCCCACACTGGGGGGCGGGGGAGGGGGGGCTCTCCAGACCCCTCCTAGCAGAGCCTCCTGCCAAGTCCCTGGACTGCACGCTTCCCTTTCTGGCTGGGCTCCGATTCAGGTCCCCCTGCCGCTGGGGGATTTATGAGTGCTGCCAACACAGGGGCGATTCTTCCCCTTCCTGAGCAGCCCCTGCTCAAAAGACCATGTGCTACAAACGGGGCAGGGAGCACAGCTTGAAAGTCACAGGGGTGACACCAGGCAGGGAACCTCCCCGTGCCCAGCTCCATCCCACAGGTGTCGCAGCAGCACCAGCTCTGCGCGTTGAGAGCAGCCCAGCCATGAAGAGCCAGGAGCACATTCCACAGGCAAGGCAGAGACCGAGATGCGCGCTTTTACCCAAAGGTCAGCCAGCAGGGCTTGGTGGGAATGGGCTGACAAGAGGCTCTGAGCCCAGAGACAGAGCCACCAGGCCGGAGCAGGGGCCTGTGGTGGACTGGAAGCCGACGAGGGAAGTGCCTGCCTCTGACCTGGGCGGTGGGGGTGGGGCACACCCTAACTGGAAACCCCATTCAGTGAAGGGTGACCAGAATGGTGAGTGGAACACACATACTGAGAGGAAGGGATAGTCCAAGGCACAAACGAGGAGTCCCTGGGAGAGAAAGACGTGGGGGCCTTGGGATGACTGTGCTTCAGGCCTGACCTGCGTCCAGGGAAGAGCACCCGACCTGCATGTGCCAGAGGGACGGTGGGGCCAGGACAGGTGCAAGGCACAGAGAGACAGGTTTTGGTTCAACAGAAAGAAAAACCGGTAGTCAGAACTATTCAGAGGTGGAATGGGTTGTCCTGACACTGAGGAGACAGGAAGAAGCTAGGTAGATGGGGGCGGGACACAGGAGGAAGGACCCAACTCCGTGGAGTTACTGAGGCACCCCAACTGGGCAGGGAAGGAAGGGCACGCGAGAGGCATGAGCCTTAAAATGTATGGATATTGCTAAGATAGGCCGCGTGCAGAGAACCAATCACAAGGTAGTGAGGCATATAAACCAATCCCAGGGATGTTACTAAGGCAGAATTCTTTGAAAAGACGAATCAGGAGCTAACAAGGCTGTCTCCACTCCTAAATTAAAAGGTGTGCACTTCCTCTTGCCCTCTCTCTTCTCCCTGGACACAATGGATTCAGTGGGGTGCATATCCTGCGCCCACACGGCTCATGGCCATGGGGCCTCCGCACCTGGACCTATATTCTTTAATTAGCTGGGATGCTGAACTACTCCCACTGCCACGCGGGAAGGAAGCTCTGGACATGGGCTGCTCCTGGAACCCCAGCTGCACCTTTTCCTGGACTGGCTTTTCCCAATGAACTTCCATTCCACGGACCATTTTTGTCTGAGTCTTCATTCTTCAATTTTGAGAGACAAAGAACTCAAACTCAACACCCCACATTCTGAGTTATCCGGGAGATGCTCTAACCAACTAAGATAGCTGGCCAGAGCCTTTCACAGCCCACATTCGGTTTCCACACCATCAGGCTTTGTGCCTCTAAGCGCCGGCAGGCAGGCAGGATATGTCCTGGGAATGTCTGTTGGTGGGCAATGGACAGTGTCCTGGCCAACACGGGCAGCTTCTGAAAGAGCTGGAAGCGGTGGCAGGTCCAGCAGGGAGGCTGGGCTCCGATTCAGGTCCCAGGCTCCCCAAAGACTGAGCCCTGTGAGGCCTCCCCACAGTCCAGGCTCCGGCTCAGTCAGGATGTCAGTGAGGTTTCAGGTTTGAGGACAAGACACACGTGAGCACTACCGTGGCTACAGAGGCCAGGGTGCCAGGCCAGTGCTTGGATCTGAGGGACTAAGTGACACCATCAGCCACGGCTCCCTTTGGTACTGTCCTTACAGGGCTGGCTGGCACTTCCTCAGAATGGGGTCAAGATTAGCCCAGGTGAGGGGAGGGAGCTTGCTGCAGAGATGAGAGCACTTGGGGTGGGAGCCAGTGCAGCTCTCACAGGAACACTTGTTAAGAACTGCTTTTGTGTCACGTGAAACATCATCATCTCTGCTTTCCAATGCCTTTCAAATGTGAGTGCCTTTTGGGACTTGCCTTGCATCTGCATCATTCATTCATTCAGTAGATGTTTAATTCGCACCTTCTCCATGACTTATACGCTGGGAAATCCACAGGGAACAAAAAAGAAAAGTGGGGTTTTCCTGATGGGAAGACTCAGACAATAAACATACAGAATCAGTTTATCAGATGGTGATAGTGCTATAGAAAAAATAAAGCGAGGAAGAGGGTGAGGGAGATGGGGGTAGGGAATGAGCACCGGAAGTGAGCGAGCCATGCAGAACCTAGGTGAAGAGTGTTCTGGGCAGAGAGGACAGTGCCAGAGCCCTGAGCAGGTGCATGCCTGGTGTCTCTACAAAAGCAAGGGCGCTCGTGAGCTGGGTTGGTATGGAGTGAGCAAGAGGCAGAGTGGAGGAGAGGAGAATAAAAAGTAACAGTGCAACGGGCAGGTCATTGTAAAGATTTTTGTCTTTAACTCTGAAATGAGAAGGCATTGGAGGACTTGAGCAAAGAACTGACATGATCCAACTTACATTTTAAAAGAGCCTTCTTGCTGACATTTTGAGAATCCAATGTGACAGGGCAAGAGAGAAGCAGAGAAGCCGGTAGGAAAGCTTTGCAGTCATCCCAGCGAGAGATAATACTGTCTTGGGACAGGAAGCAACAGTGAAGTTGTCAGAAGTGGCTGAATTCTGGATACACTTGGAAGGTAGAGCTGATGAAGAGGATGGGGTTTCCCAGAGACAGGACAAGCCTGCTTCCCAGGTGGCGCTCAGGCCCAAATGTGAAATGGCATTACAGTTTACAACCAGGGCGCAGGTCAGGCTTAGACGTCCGAGCGGAAAGGACCGCAGTGAGGATGAGTCTGGAGGTGTGGGGAGAGGGTGAACTGGAGGTGACACTAGAGCCACAAGCTTACACAGCCATGAGGCTGCAGGAGGTCACTGGGCGCAAATCCACGGGTGAAGTGGAACCAGCAAAGGAGACTGAGGAGAAGTGACCAGTGAGAGGCAGTGCAGGGACCAAGGTGGAGCGTGACCCTGAAGCCAAGAAAAGAAGTGTTTCCAGCCCTGGCCAGTTTGGCTCAGCGAATAGACTGAAGGATCCCACGTTCGATTCTGGTCAAGGACACATGCCAGGGTTACAGACTCAATCCCCAGTGGGGGCCATGCAAGAAGCAGCCAATCAATGATTCTCTCTCATCATTGATGTTTCTATCTCTCTCTCCCTATCCCTTCCTCTCTGAAATCAATAAAAACATATTTCTTTAAAAAAAATAAGTGTTTCAAGAAAGAGAGTTAAAGACTATATCAACTGCTCCCAGTAAAAGAAGTCTGGGGGACAGATGACTGGACTTAGCAATGTGGGCATCATCTTTGGGGGGAGGAACTCCTATGGATAAGATAACAGAGAGGAAATGGAGACAGTCTGAATAGGCAATTCTACAGATTCTCACTGTAAAGGGGAGAGAGACATAGGGGGTTAGAGCAAGAAAGGCGTGGCACCAAGGGCAGCTTTGAGATGGAAGATCATTCTGTCTTCTCTACCTCCCGGGGTCGTGGGCCCTCCACATGGGGTAATGGTTCCAGGTGGAGTTCTTGGCTCCTAGAAAGAGGTGAACTTACAGCAGGGTTTACAAGGGAAGAGACGGCGCTTGCGGGGAGGGAGAAGCAGCTCCAGGCAAGCAAAGGCTGAGACTGACAGAGTGCCCCGGGTGCTGCTCATAACAGACACCATTCCACAGCCCTTCCTGTGTGCCCAGGTGCTCTGATTGCTTCCTGTGTAGTACTTCCTGATTTCTGCTAAAACATGAGGTAGGGACGACGGTTACCCCATGTTATCCATACAACTGAAACACTAAGAATAAGTTCTTGCCTAAGGTCATACAACTAGGAAAGTGTGGTGCTCAAAGTCAAACCCAGGAAGCATTGTCAGCGCACGCTCCGGCATCAGACCCCCAGAACCTGCCCTCGTGCTCACCACCGCACACCTGCTCCATTTCCCCTTGCTCTCCAGGCCCCATTGGCTTGGAAGACACCTGAGTGAGCCAGGGCAGAAGGGACTGAGGGAAGAGGAGACGCAGGTGGGGCCTCCTCCCGGGCTGCTGCAGACGGACACTCACACCCGTTATGCTGGCACCCTCAGCAGGGAGTGAGGGGCGCTGAGGATCTGTGGCTCATGTGCACCCTGGAGCGTTTCAGAACAGCGAACCTCTCCTCTGAATTGGATGATGATAACGCAAGTCTCAATGCCCGAGAGAGAGCCCCAGTCAAGGCTGCAGAGCCTGAGCCTCGCACAGCACCACCGGCTGCCTCCCCAGCCAGGTCCACACTGAGCCTGCACAGCTGAACCTGACTGCTATGGGCTGTTACCTCCACAACATGCATCGGTGTGCTCTGCTAGCTCAGCCCCTGAGCTGACTGGGCCCTGCAACTCAGTTCAATGGGAAGAAAAACACCACAAAGATATAGAAGGGCCACCAGGTAGCCTGAGGGCTGTCTGCAGCCTCCCACCGCCCGTGACCCCCACAGCCCAGGTCCAGCCCCCATAGAGCCTATATGGCACGTGCTGCTCATCCAGACTAATGAGGACTACGTGTGACCATGCCTTGCTGCAGCTGAGCTGGGCGGCTGGGAGGCGACGTGCATCTCACTCACCCAGGCTCACCACGCAGGCCCTTGGCTCAGATCTGGCAGTGGCTCCCCTCACTGCCCATGCATCTCGAGTGCTTCCATTGGAGGCCACAGGGAGAAAGGGAACACCCAGACAGTCCACACCAAGAGACTAAAAAGGATAAGCAGGGCCTCGTGTCTTTATCAGGTCTCCCCAAGCAACGGGGTCCAATGGGGTCATGATGTAGATTAGGCGGATGGTGGCTCCCATGCTAAACTCTTCTTAGCGGCTGCTCATGAGGACACAGTGCTGATGGAACGCCTCCCTGTGCGAGCAGAACAGACCAGAGGCTAAAACATTCTATCAGAGAATCCCAGGCTGGAAGGGGTTTTAGAGGTCACAGGACCAACCTGCATTTGATGCTAAAGTCCCTGTCCATCTATCTCTGCCCAACTCCAGCTGTGGGACCTCAGTATCCATTTGTCTGGCAAACATTTTGTACATCAACCCAAAACCTCTCCAGAATGTTAATGACTCACTCCCCTCCCGGGACTCTGGACACACAAAAATGAAGACTGGTTTTTGAAACTATGACCAAATGCCACCATGTCCGCTCTCCTACACCATGTGCCCCTCTGCCAGGCAGGCCTCACTTAATGGCAGCAGATCCCGCAGACCACAGCACGTATGGTGGGGCAACACGAGAGCCCAGGGAGCTCAGGCCGCTGCAGCACAAATGCACACAGGCGGCCGCCTCCCACACGTATTGGGAAAGCAGCCTCTTATCTGTGGCTTTTAGTTAGGAAACAACAGCCCCGTCCCTTCATCTCTGATACCCCAGCCACTGGGACCTTTCCCAGTTTCGTCCCAAAGATCACTCAGGATATGTTTAAGAAAACAACTCTCATTGCCATTACTTGCCTGTTCTCTTTAGCTCGGCCTGGTTTTGTGAGAGCTTGAGTTTGACAAACTGGCCCTGGTAGCTTTTCGTCCTCATCCATCAATAATGTACAAGCAACAGGATATTCAGGACCCACCACCATAGCTGTCTCCTGGCTCAACTTGTCCACCCTGTGGCCCTCTGAGAGGCGTCCTTTACTCTCTTCCCTTTTTTAAAAAAATATTTTTTTATTGATTTCAGAGAGGCACTGCCGAACACTTGCTGTGTGAGGCAGTGAGCGCTCCACCCCTCACTCACAGCATCTCATTTCATGCTCCCGAAGCTCCAAGAGGCACCTCTTGTCACCTCCATTGGAATGAGTTGGGCGGGTGAAGCAGTTTGCCCCAAGCCACACCACCTGGATGCAACCAAATCTTTAGACTTTAAAACCCATTTGTCCTTCACTCTCCTGAGCCCATGGATTTGAGGGCATTTCTAAGGGTATCATCTCCCGGAGGTGAGTGTGCTGCTAACACACCCTGGCGGCTGGATGTCCATGCACAGTGGCCTCAGCTAGAGACCCCAAATGTGTCATCCAGGCCCCCGTTCCTGCACCTGCCCGGTGTGTTGATACCACCTTGGCGAGCAGGGCTCTGCCCCTACGAGCAAGCTCTGGACCGTAAGTCTGTGTGTGTCTGCATCCAACGGACGGCCTTTGTGCCCTTAGGACATTATTTGTAGGTAAAATAATCAAAGAAAAGCAAGAGGCTATGTTAGCAGTAATGCTCCCATCCTTACATCTGTCACCGATGAACACGGTGCTGCATGTGACTGCTGTGACCCAGGGCTCTCCCCACAGCCAGGGTGCACTTACTGCCGGAGAGTGAAGCAGAGCAGTTTTGGAGACAAGTCCAATGTCAGTGCCTCTGCACCAGGATGATCCCGTCAAATCTCCAGCTGCACTGCCTCCCCCGAACCTGCAGGTGCCTGGCCTGGGTGAGACACCTGGCCTAGCACCTGGCAGCGAGTGGGGCCTTCCCAAGGGGGAGTGGGATGCGACCATTGATTATTGTTTAGCACCACATCCTTGGCGCCTGATACTCAAAAGATATTCTCTCTCTCTCTCTCTCTCTCTCTCTCTCTCTCTCTCTCTCTCTCCTGTTTCCTCCAGGATGTCTGCCTCTGTTAGCACAGGTACAGCCAGAAGAAAGTACTTTAAAACAATGACAGCAAGCATGTTCCTGGGACCCAGGTCTCCGAAGGCCATGGACACATCCGCCCTGACACGCACTGACTGCAATACCCCACTGCACTGGGTGCTGTGTCAGCGGGTTGCTCTCCCGTGCAGTTCAGCGACCGGTGGGAAAATACCATGACTATTACAGCACAACCAGTACGTGCTGAAACCAGGAAAATGGGAGAAAGGTAGAAAAAAGAGGATTCTCCCTGTGAAGCACGCGGTGAAATGAGGACGGGCTATTTCAGCCAGTGATGGTGGTGGTGGTCGGGGCGGAGGAGGAGGAATTTTGAGACCAAAGATGGGAGTGGGATGAAGAACTCACAGGCACGGCAGGAGATGGCGGCACCCCTGGGAACCCTCCAGATGATCTGAGACAGGAGCAGGCTGAAAGCCTAGGTTCCCTGGACTGACAAGTACTGAGTCCTTAATATGATCGGGGCGAGGGTAACGTTTACTAACATGAGAAACAGGACGGGAGGAACCCACAAGAGACAACTGCTGCCTGCCTGCTGTGGACAGTGATGCTGCTGCCCTAGCGCTGAGGGCGCAGCTGGCGGCCTGGGAGAGCGCGGTTGGAGGAGCGAGGAGACCGCTGGGTCCCGGGCCAGCTGCCAGCGCTCTGGCCACCTGCCTGCTGTGTTACCTTGGCCAAATCGCTGCCCTCTTTGGGCCACCTTCCTCATCTGTGAAGGTAGCAGGATGGGAAATGCTGTCCTTAGAATCCACTGTCGCCCTAAGGAATGATGGTCCCTTTCAGTCATGGGGCCGGCGAGATAGTGGGGTCTTCTCAGAGCATTTATTAACTTTTGCTCCCAAAGTCACCACTCAGAGGACTAAGAGGGACAAAAGCAAACTTAAAAGACATTTTGATCAATGACTGGAGAGGCTGACATGTGTGAGAGTTTGGGGAGTTGGGGGGAAGCCTCACCATTATAAATAAAACCCCTTTCTCTTACCCCAAACCTCATTCCGTGGCTGGACACTGTGCTAGAGGTCAGGGCTGCATGGCCTCCTGTGCCTCACTGAGTGAAACTGCAGTCCCAGGCAGGGCCGTGGGTCCGACTGCCTTTCCACAAACAGCCATATTGTCCCTTGGAGGAGCTGGCTGAGGGTGGAGGCTCATCATCTGAGCCTCCCAGGCCCTACGCGTCGCCTCGATCTCGCAGCCATCAACTCTGAGGCTGGAGGTGGGAAGAAACCCCAGATAAAAATAAATGAGGGAAAAGGGACCAGGCAGACAAGGAAGCCAAGACAGTTTGCAGCATCTGGAAAATCTAGATGCCAAGCAGTTTGAGCCACTGGTAAGTCCCATCTTCC
Source organism: Myotis lucifugus (assembly GCF_000147115.1). Lineage (NCBI taxonomy): Eukaryota > Metazoa > Chordata > Mammalia > Chiroptera > Vespertilionidae > Myotis > Myotis lucifugus. The sequence continues at coordinate 564,508 of NW_005871532.1, forward strand.
CTGAGTCAGGGATGCCAGAGGGTCAATAGCTTAAGTCACCCCACTCAGGGAGACAGATAACAGAAGCCCAATTAATGCCATTTGCCAACCACACCCAAGGACAGATGGAGTTAGGGAATAAATCTCATCTGGGTACATCTGCATAAAACTGATGGGCATTCTATTGAGATCCTCCCCTAAGACCTCCCTAAATGCTCAGCCTATAACACCCCTAAAGTGAAGGTCTAGCTCGCGCTTTCCTCCCAGGAGCATGCCTGCACCCCCAGGCAGCCCCTTCTTCCCTCACAGGCACTTATCTCATAACCCTAAGGGACCCCACGAGGCTTGCAACCAGGGCAGCAGTGGGCAGCCGCAGCTTGTCCCAGGCAAACCCCCCACTCTGTCCCCAAGGCCCCCGTTTCTCTGACTTCCCAGCGAGCCGAAGCAGTGGCCCGGGCTCCTTTCCCATCCGCCCTGTTCCACGTCCCAGCTGTAGTAAACACCCTCTACAATCCGCTGCATCTGTGTATGTGAGGGTGCACTCCTGTAATCTCTCCTTTTAGAATCCATGTTGTTATAAGCCTTGTCCCATCACTTGGGGCAGCCGGCCGCAGCTGCAGAAGCAAGACAAGGTGAATCCCGGCCGCCTGACCCACCCGCGCACTCTCCTCCCTTGGCTGACTGGTGCACCCACCTCCGACCCTACAATTCACACTTCTCCCCTATATAAGGGAGCCCAACCACCCCTGGGGCAACACCACACACTGGGTCTGCCCACTGTAGGGAAGGCAATGAAATCTCTTAAACTCTCACAACGTTGCTTGGCCTGGCTCCTTTAGGTGCAGACCTAACTAACAAGTGTTGTGACATTTCTCCTGCACAACGTCGAGAATCCACACCTGCAGCCAGGAGGCAAGGGCCAGCTCCTTGTGATTCCATGACCCACTTCCCCTCCTGCCCCCTCCTGTCCCCACCTGTCCCCTCCTGCCCTCTCCTGTCCCCGCCTGTCACCCCTGTCCCTGCCTGTCACCCCGTCCCCTCCTGTCTCTGCCTGCCCCCTTCTGTCCCCGCCTGTCCCCTCCTGTCCCTGCCTGTCCCCTCCTGTCCCCTCCTGCCCCAACCTGTCCCCTCCTGTCCCCTCCATGCCCCCTCCTGTCCCCTCCTGTCCCTTCCTTCCCCCTCCTGTCCCCACCTATTCCCGCCTATACCTCCTGTCCCTGCCAGCCCTCACCTGTCCCTTCCTGTCCCCCGTCCCAGCCTGTCCCCACCTGTCCCGCCCGTCCCCTCCTGTCTCCTCCTGCCCCCTCCTGTCCCTTTCTGTCCCTGCCTGTCCCCACCTGTCCCTTCCTGTTCCCGCCGGTCCCCACCTGTCCCCACCTGTCCCTTCCTGTCCTCGCCTGTCCCTGCCCCACTGCAGATCCTCACTGAGCTGGAGACACTTCCTTTCCAACCAGAGGCTCTGGGAGAGTTAGAGCTCCTGGCTCCCAGATAGCCAAGGAGACAGACAAAGGGGTCCTGGCAGGGCTGGTTCGGTTTTCCTTCCTTCTCTATGTGGGCCTAGTTCTGCTCCGTGGCCTCGGCAGGAGCTGAGGCCCACATTGCCTGGCCGGGCAGTGGGGCCTGGTGGAAATCAGCCCGAGTGGCCAGGCATGAGCCCACACTGAGTCCAGAGAGTCTTGAGGAACCGGACAAGCAACGCTCGAGTGTGGGCTAGAGAGCCTGAGGGTGCCCTGGAAGCCCCGTTGCTGGTGCAGCCACAAGAAAGGAGCTGTCCGATCACTGCCTGCTCCTCCAGGACAACGGGGCCGGGTCAGGCCCCAGGCGCTGCCAGCTCCACTCCATCGGTTTCCGCCTCCCACAGGCGACAAATGGAAGTTGATGGTTACACTTGATCAGCTCCTTAGAGGAGGGGGACACCTTGCAGCAAACGCTGAGTAACTGTAAGCATCTTATAAATCACACATCTTAGGGACGTGAACCATTGTGCATTGCTGCTAAGCAAAAGTGAGCTGGGTGTTGGAGTTTCAGTGGAAATGAAGCATGCTCGCAGAGTGGCGAGCCCAGGGCGGTGGGGACACTGAGTCACGTGTCCCAGTGCTGAGTCCCACCCACCGCTGCTGTGGACCTGGGAGCAGGTGCCACCAGGTAACCTGGAGCAGCTGGAAGACCGGCAGCTTGGCCCTGGCCATGCGCCTGCCCTGGCCAGAGGCTTGCCCTGCCTACCTCGGCTTCCCACTGTTCCAACTTCTGAGACCTCAGGGCCGTCCTAGCCCTAACTGGGGGGATTTGGGAGCTTTAAGCCAATTCCCTGGGAATCAGCGTTCTGACATCTTCCTCCTAAATCAGCTTCTAACCCTTTCGGGAGGAAGTTTAGAATCCAGGATCCTGCGTTGCTTACAGTGTTTACTCCCCACCTTCTCCAGGTGTGGATCCGCCTGGACACCCTGCCTGGTGAGTGGGTCCCTCCGGGCTCTTCCCCAGCCCCACCCCTCGGCCCTGCTGTCGGACAGACCTGTGTGACAACAGCCCACCTGCCTGGATGACTCCCCACTGACCTATCCACACTGACCCCTTCCCATATACACACAGATGCCCCCAAACCCTCACCCCCATTTTCCCAGGACATCAGGTCCCAACATGGTGTCTGCTGGGCTGCAATGCCCCCTGTCCCTGCGGCTGGGACTGTGTCCCCGGGACCCAGGTCAATAGTGCCTCCACCTGCAGCTGTGAGCCTCGCTCAGTTCCGGGAGGAGCCGGGGCTTCACAGGTGGTGGAGCTGAGCCCCCTCCCGGGATGGCGTGCGGCTGAGACCGCCCACAGTGAGTGGGACAAGGAGGAGAGTGTGGGACACATCACTGAGACGACCCGGCTCCACCCCAGGAGCAGGCCAAGGAAAGCAGATGCCAAGTCCAGGGCCCACCGCACAGTAAGCCAGGGGCACCCCAAGCTTCCCTGGCCTCTGCCCAAGCACACCCCGAGGAAGCGTTCTTCCATTGACAAGATCATCTCTCTTCTCGGATCTCCCTGCACTTGGAATCCCCAGGGCCATCTCTCCTTCCCCTCAACTAACAGCTGCCCCTTTTGTGGTCACAGGCTGTCATGGAAACTTAGCAGCGTCATTAATCTCATCACAGTGGGCGCCTGCCGGCGGCTCCACCCCCACCACCCAGGCCCAGCCAAACTTGAGGGGACATAGTAGAAGGTCTCCTGTGGACACTTGGGGTGCTGAGAGTGTCACCTGGGCTAGCAAGCCCTGGGGTGCCGGCTGAGCTGCACTTACCAATCCTCAGGGCGTGGGGACTGCAGGCCACCATCACAAGCCACACAGGAAGCAGCACCAGAGGTGCGGAGACTCGGGGCATCTTCTAGGAATCCTCATGGAGCCCGCTGCCGGCCTGGGCATGACATGACTCTGCAAGACAGGGCCAGAGCGGTGAGGCCTGCATCCCTGCCAGAGCTGCCCACTCAGCCCGGTGACCCAGACACCGCCCCACCCACCCAGCCTCTGCTGCAGTGCCCACACGGCTCTGGCCTCTGTCCTCCCTCTACAAGCTCAGGTTCGAATCCTTCCTCCCCAGCAAAGTGGGGCAGGCGGTGCTCTGGGGCCGAATGGTTCACAGGCTCCACTTTTTAAAAAACTCCAGTTGCGGGGGGGTGGGATGGAGACCTTCATCTGCCATGGAGGAGCGACAGGGCTGTGCCCTCGCCCGGCCGCACATGCTGCTCCCTGGGAGGCATGGGAAGGGCCGGTTCAGCCATCCTCGTGCACCCGCTGTGCCTTCATGAGGAGCCTCCTGATCCCTCGGCCAGTCCCCTCACCGGCTCAGCCACCTGTCATGGGAGGTGGAATCGTGGCCTCAGGCAAATAGAAGCTCCCTGCTCCCCTGGCCGCCGGGCTGAGGAGGGCCTGCTCCCATGTCAGCTCCTCCCCAGCCCAATGGGTAGAAGCGCTCCCCCAGGGGTCAGCGGTTTCCACACCTGCTCCTGCCACCTGCCGAAAGCGACCCTCCCCATCCTCCTCCCAAACCCCTCTCCTCCTGCCCAGGGCAGGGGACCTCTGATGTCAAAGCAGCACCTCCAGGGGCTGCCTCGCGGAGGGCAGCAGCGTGTATCCCCCGCTGAATCCTTTCCAACCCTTGAGGCCAGAGTCTGTGGCCGCCAGCTCGGCCCCCTCGTGGGGTAAGGGCGGCTGGTGAGCACCAGGCCCTGCTACTCCTGGGTCGCCCTGGGCTAGGAAAGCAGTATTAACACAGCTCTCCTTCCACCACCCACACCGACACTCCATAGGAGCGTGGGCCAAGACAGGTCAGACTTCCCGAACAGCTATAGCCAAAGGCCGAGCACATTTAAAAAGGCCTCAGCTTCATTGGGCTTCAGGAAAATGCCACTTTAAACCACAACAGGGAACCAGTCCACATGCACCAGCTGCCTCTTTAACAAAACAGGGCCAGATGTCACAGTAGATGGGACCCTCGTGTGGTGTTCCTGGGAGCACACAGTACAGCCATCTCCTGGAGCTGCTCACCCCAGGACCAGCAGCTCCTCCACAGCCCACAGCCCAAGACCAGCAGCTCCTCCACAGCCCACAGCCCACAGCCCAGGACCAGCAGCTCCTCCACAGCCCACAGCCCAGGACCAGCAGCTCCTCCACAGCCCACAGCCCACAGCCCAGGACCAGCAGCTCCTCCCACAGCCCACAGCCCAGGACCAGCAGCTCCTCCCACAGCCCACAGCCCAGCACCAGCAGCTCCTCCCACAACCCACAGCCCAGCACCAGCAGCTCCTCCCACAGCCCACAGCCCAGCACCAGCAGCTCCTCCTACAGCCCACAGCCCACACCCCAGCACCAGCAGCTCCTCCCACAGCCCACAGCCCAGCACCAGAAGCTCCTCCTACAGACCACAAGCCCACACCCGAACACCAGCAGCTCCTTCAACAACAAACAGGCCCAGAACCAGGGGCTCCTCTGTGAGCGCAGGGCCAGAGAACAAGAGATCCGTCCTTAAGCTCGTAGGCTAAACTCCACGGCAAGCTGTACCTTTTAAACCCTAAGCCCAAAACCCGC